>NW_008675535.1:213971-218970 GCF_000695815.1 Acanthisitta chloris
GTAAAACATCAACCCTGTGTCTCATGCTACATTTTTGGGAACAGGGAAATAAGTAGATCTTAGGTCTTTATGCTCATAATTTCTCTAACGAGCTCTAAGTCACCTGGTCTGGTCTGAACGTGCCTATCTCCAGCCTCACATCTTCCACAATTGTGATTCAGAATTAAGAATTCCCAGTTGGGAAATTTGGATTTGGATGCAAATGTCTGTAAGTTACTCAGATCTGGAATTTCTGGGTGGCTGCATCTCCATCTTTAACTTTCTTCTGAGGGATTTTTTTTTTTTTTTGCCTGTTCTGTTTCATTCACCCACAAACTCCTAGGATGTTTGCATCTCCTGACACCCTCATTTCCAGCTGTCACCCAGCAAACACCTCCTCCATTACTGACAATCGTCCATCACCTTCTCAAAATGGTCAAGGTGGAAGCATGGGAGGTTGTAACTCAAGTGAAAGGAGACACTTTCTGTATGGGAGGAAAATATAAAAAACTGGGGACACTCTTGTATTGAAGGTTTGAGTCTCTTCTGGGGCCTGAATGTTCCCAGGACTTGTCTGAGCTCTGCAGAGAGAGCTCAGCCTGTATTAAATAATCTCTGCAAGCACAGGGATCATGGGCTGGCCCTCAGTGAGAAACCATCAGTAGGCCACTTTCCAGCTTTCCTCTGTTGCATCAGGGAATAAGGAGAGACAAAATGTTCCAGAATTAATAAAAACAAAAGCACCCTCTTCCCCTGGGGACATCTTCATCGCTTCCTATTCACTAGACTTTGCAGACAAAGAGTGTGAAATTGAATTCAAGAGTCCACACTGCAAAACAAGGGCAGAGAAGTTGTGTTAGGGGAGCATTAAGAGATAAATCTTTTTTTTTTTTTTTTTTTTAATGTGGAGTTTCTCCCTTCAAACCATTCCTAATCCCTTGACTTTCTGTTCATGAATAGATTGAATTTTTCACTATGACATTGCCTAAAGACAATGAGCGATTTCACAACAAATGATTTATGTACTGGAATCTAGAGAGATTTTTGCTCATAAAAACACTCCAGCCATTTATCTTGATCTCCTGATATATCAGAGCCACGGCTGTATGTCTCTAAATTAACTGTAGATTAAACAATTCAAGCTGGTTGAAAAGTGTAAATGCAAGGGAAAAGCTCAAAGAAGAAGTTCAATCAATTTCCATGATTGGATTCTTATCAAGACAAAAATGTGAGCAGTTTCCATTGGCCATTTCAGGATAAACAAGCCAGGAGGTAAATAGACTCCAGGCATCTGTGAAGCTATATCATGTGTGCAAGGGAGTAGCTTTAAATAAAGCAAACAAGCTTGAGTTTCCGCCGGGGTAGGCGTCTGTGATGCTGAGTAAAGTTAGTTTGCAGAATGTTTTGGGGGCTTTTTCTTTTTTTTTTCCTTGACAGTTGCTGGAAGATAGAAAAAGGGAATGACTGCAGCAATTCAGAGGCATGAAACATAAAACAAGAAATCAGAGGAGAAACAAAAATGGGAGCACTGCACAAAAGAGGAAGCACTCTGCAGCGGAATTCAAGTCCCCAGGAAAAGAGAAGGGGGAAAAAAGGCTTATTTCTGCAGATCTTCAAACAAGCCTTCTTGGCATCCAGGGGCAAAGTGAATATGCAGCTCAGCTCAATTTGTCTTTTTAGCTCAAGCCTTGTCTATGTTCAACTCTTTCCAGTCATTTGCATTCAACATGCAGCAAATCATAGAATCATAGATTTTTAAAGGTTGGAATAGACCTTACAGATCATCCAGCCCCAACCCCTGCCCTGGGCAGGGACACCTCCCACCAGAGCAGGTTGCTCAAGGTTTTATCCAACCTGGAATGAAACACTGCCAGGGTTGGGGCAGCCACAGCCTCCCTGGGTAACCTGGGACAGTGTCTCACCATCCTCACAGGGAAAAAGTTTTTCCTAATATCTAGCCTAAATTTCCCCTCCTTTAATTTGAGTCCATTACCCCTTATTGTAGCACTGCAGTTCCTAACAAATGCACAAACACTGTGGATCCAGGGCTCGATTCTGGTTATACCCATGAGAACCCACACTAATGTCATTTGTTTGGTTTTCCTCTAGCAACAGAATATCAGCACAAGCCTCCCCTTGCCAATCACTGCTGCTTTTATGAAGGTGTTGTCTAGACAAAGTGCAAGGCAGGGAAGGCTCAGCACAATAAATGCATCTGAACCACTCACAGCCTTTCAGCTCTGTGAACTTTTTTACCCTATTAAATTGTGATAGAAGCATCAGGAGAGAAGTGGCCTCTGCTCAGCTCAGATGCAAAGATCTGTGCACTTAAAAGCATGAGTTTGCAGAGGAGGGAGTGAAGTGACTAATTTCTCTTTGCCTTGGTGCATGAAGGCTGCAGTCTGATCTGGCTCAATCAAGTTCAGCTAATTTGCAAATGATGAGTGAGATGGAGCAAGCTGCAAGACAGTGTAAGCAGGTCCCAAAGTGGGAATTAAGGTACATAACTAATAGAGGCATGTAATCCATACCAATATGGTGTGAAGGTTGAAAGGGACTCTGACACCAAGCAAAGGGGAAAAACACTGGAAGAAGACTGTAAGGCAAAAAAAAAAAAAAGCTGCATTTTATGCCACATTTTCACCTGCTTCCTGCCTTTAAAGTCACTGGGGTTTTGCACATAATTTCTACATCCCTCCAGGAGATGAGTGAGCACCAGAGCCAGTTTCTCTCTGTGCATGCTGTGTGAGCTGGATAGTGGGAAAGTACAGCAGTGCCCTCCACAGGAGAGCTCCACATGGCATGGACACAGGGTCAGGGGGTCAGGGGATGACTCCACAATAGCCCAGGTTATCTTAGTAGGGGTGCACTCCTGGCACTACCTGTGAGACTGGACTTTTTCTCACTAGTGCTGGCCAGGAGCACACTCAGCCCCGTGGCTGGAGCTGTCTTTGGTTCTGAATTCGATCCACTTCAGCTGCAAGTGCCTGTCATGCACAGCAAAGGGACAACCATGACATTCCTAAGTGTCCAGTGCTTTCTCCATAGATGTATATGCATCTCAGTTTATGTACTGATCTCTCCACCTCCTCACAGGCAAACCTCCTGCCCCCACCAGCTCCTGAAGGAGTTTGGCAAGTAAAGGTTCCTGAGAGTGGAGGCAGAAATGAGCATGGAGTTTAGCAAGACACCAGAAGGAAGGTGACACCTAACCAGGAGATATTATCCCTTTCCTTCTCTAGTACCAATCTCATTTATCAGCATGGAGAGGCTTTAGCTTCCAAATGGTTTTGCATTCTACTGAACAGCTTAATCATGCCTTTTGTGAGGCCAGACAGAAAGCAGAAATGCCTTTAAAGCAGCAGAAATGGCCAAGGGATTAAAGCAAGGCTGCTTTCTTCTTTCCTTTACTCTACTTGGGGATAAGGAATGGACATATCAGGGAAGGAGCTCAGAGATAATTACTCACTGCATGCATTGAAAGGCAGAGTCACTATGGGAAAGCTGAGATTTCACTCAGGCAGGTGAGACCACACAGTTTGTAGACTGGTGGCCATGAGTTCCTCCAGACACAGGCAGAGGAAAGGTTGACTCTTTGCCACTAGCCATAAAAATAGTTAACCTTTCCCTCATTGCTTGCAGGGCTGCAGTGGAGTGATAGCAGCTGGAGGGGTGGGACACTATAAAAGGGACATGTTTCAGGTAGCCAAGGTTTGCACTTCACTTTGCAAGCAAGAGTGGGATGAGCTCCAGGGGCTGACTGGGAAAGGGGGTAGCTTTCTCTGCAGAAAAGCTGGATTTATAACTTCAGTCTAGTTGTCTTTCTGGTTTATGTGTGGCTTTCAGGAGGTGAGATAGCCTTCATTTGATTTCACATTAAGCCTTAGCTAAAGGGTGGTGAGATGCCTCCCAGCTGGAGAGCTCTTTCCTGCTCTTGCAGCAATGAGGAGAGCCAGGGGACTTGGGCTGCTCAGGGGGTTTGTTCCCATGGCAGGACTCACCATGCTGTCACCAATGGGCTCTGCCTGCCTGATGGCAGCAGCGTGGCACAGACAAGGCATAAGGTCTCAATCATGCCACTGTTGATTTGGGTTGTTAATGTGAGCCCAGGGAGCTGCTGACTCACAGGCAAAAGCTCAGAGTTGCAAACCCAGGATCTGTCTGCCTGAGTGCAAAGATACTGAGGGAATTGAGAGGTTTCTGGGCAGACTAGAAGGTAGAAAGGAACATCCCTGTCTAGCAGAAGGATTTTCTAGGCATTTAAGGTTTTCAAGTAGCATCAAACTAACAGCACCGCAGAAAGAAAAGCATAACAAAGAAGAGTTTATTTAAGCATCAGCAAAATACACAGTGCTGAGGTTCTGGAAATATTTCCCTTAAGTTCCTTCTTCTATAATCTGCAAAACATTATTGCAATTGTCACATTTATTTAAGAAAACAACAGGTTCTGTTTACACATTAAAATATGCAGTTTTGGGTTTTTATAACAGGAAAAAAAAAAAAGGTTGTATGCCCCAGGAGCCTGACTAACACAAATGGAAATAGCATCAACCTTGCCCATTAGCAAGTGGGTTTACTGCAAACACAACCAGCACATTACAGGAGCTTCAAGGAATTCTATGCTCAGGCTATATTGAGGAGGAGGAAGGCAGAGATGATTTGCAGGATCAGGGTTTAGCTCAGAGAAGAGTGAACTCAGGTGAAACCGAGCCAAGCTGATGGATAAGACCTGATAGCAGCAGAACAACAAACTACACTCAGAGGCTCTGCTATGTGTTGCCTTATGGTGACTTGATTTAATAGGACAGTTTATGTTTTTTCGGAGAAAAGCCCAGAGCCTAGCCCAGAAGGAGAAAATAAAATGAAACAAGGGAAAACCTAGTTTTATCTTGCTTTCCTTTGTGCCAGAAAATACAATCCAAGCCAACACCATAGCAGGATCTAGCTGGAAACTGTCCAGTGCTCCTCCAAGGAGCATCCCACAGACACTGTGGTGTTTCCACTGCCATCCTGGAGATAT
>NW_008675535.1:219000-223537 GCF_000695815.1 Acanthisitta chloris
ACCAGGACCAGGCAGGATGACTATGGCAGACCACAGGAGTGAAAGAAAATCTCCTATATCCTACTCACCTTCTCTTATTCTCAGACTTTCTATAAAACCATAAGCAGCTCAGGGGAAATCTTAGCATTGTGTTTAACAGAAGGTTTTGGGTTGCATCCTGCTCTAGCTCTGCTAGTGCATCTTGCTGCACGACGAGGGATCAGCAGTGAATCTCCCAAGCAGTTCAGCCATTTGGCAGGGGCTGATCTGGAGGTTTCAGAGCCCTAAATCTACTCCTGTCCTCTCCCCAGCCCTGGATGCTTCCCCCAGCCCAGAAGGCTGCGAAGGGGATGGTTCCTGGCAGTGCCCTGAGCAAGGGTTTCCCACCTGCCAGGGAGCACTCTGTCCAGGGGGTCAGATCTCTGCCAGGAACACTGTGCTGTGACCCCTGGGGGTGACATGTGGCCTCTCTCACCCTTCCAGTGAATATCCATTTGGTTGATTCCAGGCTTCACTGAGCAGTCATGCCAGGGGAGCAGGAACAGACTTCAAGCCACCTTCAGGCTGGATGCATCTCCTCTCCCCAGGAATTCATTTAGGGCAGAGGCAGAGGCCTCTTTGGAGTCCTGTGTTCCACTAAGTGAATATATAATGCTGCAGTCCATACATTTATACATCATCCCCTGCAAACAGGGCCCTATTTAGGACAAGATCAGACTATGCTTCTCCCGGCAGGGGTTGCATTAGCAATTCATTTCGTAGCATAAAAGAAGTGTACGGAGAAAATCATCCATAGCCTGAATAAAACACTGGAGGAGAAGTCAGGGACCAAGGGAGGAAAAGGATGATTTCTTTGAAAGGAAAGTAAAAATAAATAAATAAATAAATAAATAAATAAATAAATAGATAGATAGATAGATAGATAAATAGATAAATAAATAGATTTAAAAAAAAAGATAGATAAATAAATAGATTTTTAAAAAAATTTTAAAAAAGAGAGAAAGGAAATGTGGAGTGGAGAGGGGAGAAACAGGAAATACAGCTCCTGGAAAAATAATCTGAGAGATTAGAAATCCAAGCTGTTTATTATTCTGGATTGATGAAATGAGAGGAAAAGGGAGAATAAAGCATAGAGTTTGATGGAAATAGCACTAGTGAAGTCTAAGATTATGGGGAAAGGGTTTGGGAAGGAAAAGAGAAGATGTTATTGAGACACATACAAATGCCTCTGTGTGTGTGTGTGTGTGTGCACAGCCTGGAGGTGATCAGAAAGAATCTGAAGTAAAATAAAAAGATTTAGAAATCCTGCCTGTTAAAAAATGTATTCTGCCTCCAGGATACACAGACTGGAAGATGATAAATCAGGGAAAGTAGAAATGGGAAGGTGGAATATGGGAAAGAAAAGGGAGAGAAAAGGAAGAGACCAAGCATAAGGTAAAGTGAGGACTTGTTTACTCTCTCTAATAGCCCAGACCTTTCCAAGGAGCACCTGGGATCACCCAGCCATCAAAAGCTTTCTGAGCCAGAATGAAGCACGTGCCTGCTAGCATCATTTGTCTTTTCCTCTATTTAATGCCCCTGTTTACACGAGGGCCAACGATTTCAGATGGAACAGCTTCTGTGTGTTTAAATTTGTGGCTGCCTGACTAAAGAGAGAACAAAGGTCCCGAGGAGTGTTCAAGTGCTCAATAATCTCCTCCCAGAAACATCTGATATCAAACAACAAGCACAAGACCAACCCAGAGTCAGTGATAATCTGCCCTAAATTCCTTTTATGGCTTTTCCCTGCCCTCCAAGAGAACTCAGCCCTGCACACTGAAACACCACACTGGACCTCTCCAAAGAGATTTAACTGCTGGTTGAGGATTTGGAGCCAACTAATGCTGCCCCTTCTCTGTTCCAGTGCTTTGCAATGTTTCTATAAACCCTCCTGCTATACACAGAGACAGAGAAAGGCTTGAGAGCAAATCATTCCCTACCTCAAGCCTCCTCTTCTTCACAGTGCACCTCTTCAGAAGTTCCTGTTAGAACCCCTTAGCCAATGATGCTCACAATTTTCCTTTCTTTGTGTCATCTGGGGGTTGGTCTCTTCTTGCAGGCAACCAGCAGCCGGACAGGAGGGCACAGACTCAAGCTCTGCCAGGGGAGGGTTATTAGGAAAAGATTTTTTCCAGAGAGAGTGCTCAGGCATTGGAATGTGCTGCCCAGGGAGGTGGTGGATTCACCATCCCTGGAGGTTTTCAAGCTGAGACTGGATGTGGCACTTAGTGCCATGGGCTAGTAACCATGGTAGGGTTGGACTCAATGATCTTTGAGGTCTCTTCCAACCTGGTTGAGTCTATGATTCTATGATTTGAGTTTCACCTGTTTGTGGAGGCTTGAGGCACATTGTAGGTCACAGTTTTCCCTATTTTCACCCCTCAAGCATCAGGCACCAATAAAAAAAATAATTAAGGGACTGAAAACAAAGGTCTTGGACTTATATTGCAACCACCTGCATCAGCTGGCTGCCACCAGCACCTTGGCATGCTCATGCATTGCAAGGGTAACCTCTTGTCTTCCTGAGTCCCTCACAGTGCTCACATTCCTCTTCCCCAGGACAGAGCAGATGTCTGTTTACAGCACAATTCCTCTCCTAGGAGGACATCAGTGCTGCAAAGCAATATCCAGCCTAAAGGCTGTTCTCATTGCCTCCACTGCTGACCTGAGAGACTGTCACCCAACAGATCACACAGAGCTTCCTCCTCCTGGTCCAGCTTCATTTCTGGCTCTGATGTTCACACCAACGAGCCTTCTGAGAAAGCCACTAATTAAAGGCATGTGATAGTTAAACTTTTGCTAATCAAGACAAATGAACCAAGTCTCAAGTGTATGATAGTGGAGCAGAATCACTCCTTCCCCCACACCAGTCAGCCTTCAATTACAAGGCTCAGACATTACCATGAAATATTTCCCCTGCAGCCCCATTGCACAGCCCTTGGTTATGCTTCTCCTGATTCCTGGTGTTTATTTAGCACTATGGGGGTGTTTTGTCAGCAGAACATGTGAGTGTATCCAAATGTTAACGAGCCCATTAAGGACAGACAAGATGTAATCAGACCAGACCCTGACTGATTGGCAGCAGGACAGACCAAAAATTCAGGGGGAAATGTGTTCCCTTGCCTGGTTGCAGGGACAGAGAGATTTAGGAGAAAAGCTCCAGGGCAAAGGATATAGTCCAGCCTGGGAGCCTGTCCCAGAAAATTACTGAGACTGAACTGAGGGAACCACTTGCTCTTTTTAGAAGCCTAAAAATAAATCAGGTGAAAATTCATGGAGGTGAAGGTTTGAACAGAAGAAGGATTGGGCCCTGTTTTCACCCTGTTCAGAAATCAAAGGACTTTGCAAAATGCAGATAGCATGAACCAAAGCAGAAACTGAGCTACTGAGTTGGAAGCAAACTGTCCTGACCTCTATTACACTTCAGAGTTGTTGATTTAACTGCTGTATTTTCAAACATCTAATTTGCACCCTCAGGTCACCAATATAAAGCTGCCAGAGGGAGGCAATTGGAAATAAAAGAGTATTCTGGACTGGAGCAGGGAGAGAGAGAGTTTGAAAAGTAGCAAGACTTGCTGTAAACTTCCAATCTGCTGGTGTGTGTGACCCGTGCTGCTGCTGCTGAATCAGTGCTTGCTTGGAGTTTTTGTCACAGATAACCTACAGATCATATTTTTATGACTGCAGTGTTTAGGAAGAGAGCAAAGAAGTGTCTCTGGAGCCAAAACCCAACTCTGATCTTCTCCCAGGGCAAGGTGGCTCCTCTGCCTGCCCAGGACTGGGGGCAGGTTGATCTCCTTGCAGCATCCATCCAGTCCAGACACATCCCCACCGTGCTGGGATGGGACCTGCCAGTGGGACCTGCCTGCTGAGGCCACCAGCACCCTTGGAGGCACTGGGATCACTGGCACAGGCAGAGCAAACTGCCATCACATTGCTGCCTGGCAGGAGGATGCAGAATGGCTCTCACAGCATCAGATCTTCACGTGGGCACCGTTGTCAGCACAACTGTTGTTTCAGTTGCCTGGCACAGCTTTAATGCTGCACTTCACCCTGGCTGAAGTTTGCCAGAGAATGGACCTGATCATCACTGTGTCTGATTCTACAAGTGTCTCTTGTCTTGGTGGCTGTTTGTCAAACATGCTCGTTGCAATCCTATCCCTGGCTGGTCCTTGGGTTCTTTGGTTGTCAGTAGCCACTTTGTTGTCAGTTATCTGAGCTGTGAGATCAATCAGGCAGTCACGACTTCTTACTTACCAGAGGATTCACTTCCCCTGGTTTAATCCTTCAGTCTGGAAGTTAACCTGTGGTTTTACACAGAAATTAGGGTACTCATCAGGGCACACACCCTTGTCCCTCTGAAAGACAAATGGCTAATTAACTAAGAGGGGAGGTAACCTAGCAAATTGTTCTCCCAGTTTCAGGCAGCACATGGAAAACATGAGTTTGAATCAGCATAAAAGAATGTTTTAGGGGCAATTAAATGAAGGCAAAACCTCCAAGAAGTTTTGAGGGAAAG
>NW_008675535.1:223564-227028 GCF_000695815.1 Acanthisitta chloris
ATGTGCAAGTTGGTATCTTCAGCTCCACCTGCCACAAAAGGGTTTTGAGGCTCTTCTGAATGGAGGTATCACACTGGGGCATGACCATAAGGCTCCTCTGGAGGTTCAGCCCCATGGTATTGCTCCATCACTGCACAGCAGGATCCTGGAGGCTTCCAACTGCACATCCAAGCCAGCAGCCAAAAAGAACAGTTAGTGCCACTAACAAAAACAGCTCTTTGATCTCCTTGACATCGATGCAGCAAACATCCCACTCCGGTGCATTCTTGCATAAAAGAGAAGCCTCTTGCTGCTCAATCACACTGCTTTTAATAGCTTTCTGAATGCAAACATCCTCAGCTTTTATTTCAGTTTAATCTGCCAATTTTTCTAAGTCTTTATCACACTTTATCAAACAGTGTATCAGTGTGAGATATCCAACCCCCTCCCCTCAGGCACCTCTGAAATTGAAATCCCAGGAAGACAGCAGCTTCTTTCATATTTTAATTATTTTAACATTTTCCTTTAGTGGCCTCAGCATTATTATGACTTGTTTTTCTCTCTGGAACAGGGCTGTGATCCCACACTGGGTGGGAAATTTGTTTGTCTAGAGCAAAATAGCAGAATGCCTCTAATGCATTAGATATGGATTAGAGAAATTGTGTTTGGAAAATACATAATCTCTTGGTAAAAGGGGAAAAATAAAAAGCCTATTTCATTTTGGCTCTAATTTGTTTTTCCTCAATTATAATTTTTAATGAAAAAGTGTGTTTTAACCACATGAGTGCTGCCTAATGTGCCAAGTGGTAGGTATAAACAGCATCTCCAATAATGTCTCTTCATTCTTTACCATTGAGGGCTCTGATTCAGGAAAACATTTAACCACATGCTTAAATCCATCCTTCCTGTGGAAAACACTCATGCATAGAATTAACTTGAGGTATCCTGGGACTTGTTCATGTGCTTAAAGTTTGAGACACTGAAATATCCCTCAAGTTTCAAATTGGCTCATGATTTAGCACCATGTGATCTGGTACATAAGGCATTAAAATTGACATCCAGACTCACAGCAGCTTTGCCAGGTGCAGTTTGGCCCTAATATAGAATCACAGAATGGTTTGTGTTGGAAGGGACATTAAAGATTGTCTTGTTCCACCCCCTGCCATGGGCAGGGACACCTCCCTCCAGCCCAGGTTGCTCCAAGCCCCATCCAACCTGGCCTGGAACACTCCCAGGGATGGAGCAGCCACAGCTGCTCTGGGCAACCTGTGCCAGTGTCTCAGCACCCACACAAAGAAGAATTTCATCCTAATATCTCATCTAACCCTGCCCTGTGTCAGTTTGAAGCCATTACCCACGAGTGTAATTACCCATGAGCATAAAATGATGCAGAAGGAGCAGCCACTGCAGCCTAGGCATGGTACCCTCACCCTGCCATCCTGGGGCTCAGCAGACAGAGGAGCACAGCTCATGCCTGAGCACAGATGAGGATCTTGCTTAAGATTACAATTTCCTGAACTCCAGGCTATGTTGTTTCCCATGTACTGTACTGTATCTGTTGCTTGCTGGACAGATACTACACCTGATAGAGGACAGACCTAATTAACCACCTCCCTGCCCTGTGCTGGGCCCAGATATCATGAGACCTGGTGCTCAGACTGTGATTCTCATGCTGTGCAGACATGACCCTCCTGCCTACAAAGGTCCAGCAGTTTCTAAAGACAAGACCCTCCTGCCTGCAAGGGTCCAGCTATTTCTAACAGCTCCTTTCCTTTCTGATGCCTGAGCCCTGGCTTTTCCCAGGCTCTGCTGCCTCACTGAATGATCTGATCTGCATCTGCTGCCCCTGTGTCACTCTAGGCTGAAATGTACCTCAAAGTCTACACATGTACAAGAAGAGTTGTGCCTGTGTTTATAAGGAAAAAGAAGCAATTAGAGCAGTAGGAAACTTAACCTTCTCTCCCACTAATCCTTTCCCCAGAGCACTTGGGAATAACTAAGGCAAAGCAGAAGAGCATGTGGCTGGATCCAGCTCAAAGCCCTGTCCCTCTCTGAACATCACTGTGGTCTGACTCCCACCTGGAGGTTTGTTCCTGTGGTTGTGTTTCTCTTCTGCTGCTTCCTTAGTGAAGCCACACTGCTGGGCCCCATTTATTCCCATGCATGACAAGATGTGCTCAGCAACCAGCCCTCCATCCACAATTCCATCCATCCAACTGTCTTGCAGCATCCTTCAGGTCCTCAGGTTATTAAAGATACACATGAAAATAAATAAATATAACTAAGAAGTCACTCCTATTAGGCAACTGATGTTTGCTGGTCCCTCAGGCCCTCCCTGAGGCAGGCTTTGCTGAATGTTATTCGTGAAAACTTCGGAGGTTAAGTGTAAAAGAAATTGAATTTCAGCTCCTGAAGCAGCATATTGCAAGTCCAGTCATCAAAGATCACTGCAGCCTTTTGACTCCAAACACAGAGGGAATCCAGTGGGACCAGGCAAACAGCAGGACTCCAGGAGGAAGCCAGATCCATGTGTGTGAGTTTTCTCTTCCACGTGCTGGTAGAAATGGGAGAGCACTGGTGCAGTGTGGACTTTCACATTTGCAAACCCAGGCAGGAACACACAGACAGGTCTGGGCTCCCCTAGACATAAACCCTGAAAGAACTTTGCTGTTTCCTCCAGTCAGTTACGTTTATTTTGGTCTTCAAATATCACCATATTCATTTAGACAGCATTTGATACCTGCCATAATGAGTTGTTCCAAACTTTTCCAGAAATTCCAGCACCAGTCTATGTCCCTTGTACCCACCTCCTGAGGTCTGCCACCCTTGGCCCAGCTCCCTGTGTTCCCAAGGAACAGCTCACATTATCTGACTTATCTGGAGTAATCCAGAGCAGTTCCCCTTTCTCAAGAGATGGTATCTTAGCCATAAACCATGTGCTCAGGAGATTTTCAGAGCAGCACTCCACTCCTGTCCTCTCCCAGACTTGCCTCCCTAGCTGCTGGGTTGGTTTGGAAGATCTGAGTCTCTGTGTTTTCCCAGGATCTGCTTTTAAATTCCATTTCTCCAATTTTCCAGCAAATTGTTCCATCTCACAGAGCTTTTCCAGTAAGCAGGCATTGCTGGCACAGAGAAGCCAGGCCCATTATTTGCTCTGTGCCCCAGCTCCTCCTTCTCATCCAATAAATCCATTTGAGAGCGAGGGTTTTGATAGACACTTTAATAGAGCTCTCCTGAACCTGACCATGTTAATGATTTTGGGGGGAGCTGGCTCTACGCCAGTTCCTGCAGCTCATTAGTTCCTTTTATTTTCTTTGTTATCAGCTACATCTCCTCCTCCTTCTTTCTCTCCCCCACTCCTGTGTGGGGAAGGTCACTGCTCCATGCTGCCCTGCTCCTGGAGACCAAATCCCTCAGCCCTGCTCATGCACCAAGATCCATTCTCAAAGGGCACAAAGACTCCAAAGACTCCCAACAGTCTGCTG
>NW_008675535.1:227055-229487 GCF_000695815.1 Acanthisitta chloris
ACACTTTGCCTCTACTGTGTGTACTGTTTACTTTACAAAGTGCTGATTGTCTTGATCTGGTGATGGAAAGGGGGAAGGGAAAGAAATCTCTTCTTCCTTGACAGGAAACCAGTGCTGAGCTGTGCACTTCTGATATTGCTGGCTCAGCCAGAGTTTTCCAGCTGTGGTGTTTGGGGAACCAGCAGCTGGAGTGTTTCCCTGCTGATGAGCCCCTTTAATAGCAGAGAGTGGTTTTGACTTCATCGGTAGGAAAAGCAGCAAAAAAAATTCAGTTCAAATGATCTCACATCTCTCTTCCTACTTTATCCTACTGGGAGAGTCATGATGAAGGAAACAAATGACCTGGGCTCAGGATTCTGTACAGGGACTTGAAGGAAATAAAATTTGATTTTGAAAGGATAAAATGTTTTGACTTCCATGATGGAACAAGCAATTGTCCATGGATTTGCTGTGCTCCAGAAATGGAACTTCATGCTAAAAAGAGATTTTATGAAGCTCAAGCTATTATCTGATGATGGAGAGCTCCCAAGCCAGCCCTCATTCTCCAGCTGGCTTCCTAGCAGAGTTGGTCTGATAGTGTAATATATCCTGGTCATAAGTATTGAGATTCAGCCATCATCAGCCACTATAACTACATGTATAAGCAATGCATAGAGTTCCAAAGACTTCTACCACATCAGTTAAAGGAGATGCTGGAAAAGCACTGGAATCCCATGAAAAGTGTTTTCTGCAGTTAGAAACACCTTCTGAGGAGGAACTGAAAGTGTTTCTGTTGTCACCAGTGCAGGGCTCAGCTGTGCATCAGGTCCTGTGGTGGTTTCCTGGTGAGCCTGAGAGTGCAGGAGTGTGGCCACAATTCCCATTTTACAAGTGCACAAGTGCCACCTGTGTGAGCTGCTCTGAGACAGAAGGCTGTGAACAGGTTCAATGACCAACTAGGATCTGCTTTTTGACTGTTTGGGCAGATAAGCCATGAATGTGAAAGGTAGTTTCTATAGCCTGTTACATATCTACAGGTGTAATCCTGGGTTTCCTGAACCTGTAGTCTCCTTTCTTGAGCAGAAAGAGTTTAAATTTAGGTTAATGCATTCATTTTGTTCCCTTTCTAGTCACCAAGGCTGTGCTAGCACTGGATACAAATGCTCCAGTAACACAGAGACTAAACAAATCCTAGGCAGCACCAACAGGAGCCTTGAGTAAGGCTCCATCCCAAAGCATTGTGTGACATTTAGGAAGCAATCCATCACTGCATTATATACACAGCCTTTTTGTTTTCATTTCCACAGTGCCTCTCTATAGCTGTCACCTGTCTGAAGCCTGTGCAGCAGTTGTACCCACAGTATTCAGCACTGCCACAGTGATACCTACTGCAGCACTTACAGGGTTAGTGCCTCTAATTGGAAAAGGGAAGAGATCTCTTCCTGTACTGGAGCTTATTTCACCACAGAGTTACACTTACAGCTGCAGGTTGTGCTGGAAACAAAAGCCTGGATGTCAAAACAGAGGGAGAAAGGAAGTGGAGACTTTCCAACCAGAAGTCTGACAGTCCAAGCAGCGATCGAGGCGATCAAGGATGGACTTGTGAAAGTGGTTTTATGTCTATGCCATTTTTCAAGTGTACAGTAAATTTCCCCCAGTAGATAATCCACTTAGGATGCATGTCCCTCTCCATTCATCATTCCTGGTCTCCCCTCTTTCATATTCCATAGGGAGCTGCCATGCATGCACTTCCTGCCATTTACCTTTCCAAATCACATTTCTCATTCTAATTAAAGGAGCACGGTTTATTGTTAGTGATGGCTTTGTACATGGAGAGGATCCTTTCGCTGTGGTAAGCCACAGGATGAGATTTGCCCTTGCCAACAGGTTTCCTGCAGAGTGAAAGGATGAGCATTTCAGGCAAGAAATCACCCAGTTCCTCACACACTGGGATGAGCTCTTGAGTTTCACCAAGCTCTCAGTACCTCACAGACTTGCAGCTTCACTGAGTGAAGATTGCAGCTGTGACTGCACCTTCTGAACCCACACCTGCTGTAAACCTACAGAAGCTCTGATAGTCCCCAATGATATCAAGGCCTTAATCTCTTCCAGCAGAAGAAATTTATAAACTCATTCCACAGTCCACCACCACTGCTTCATGTATGATGTTTCTCCCAAGGTTTTTAAGACAGTGCTTTCCTTTTGCCCTCTAGCAAAAAGCCACTCTCAGACATTCTGTTCTAATAGAGAGAATTTAATTCAGGACTTATATCTGGATTTCCATTTTCACATTAGAGTTGATCTGGTTTTGAGTTATTGCCCCAACCACAGTGCAAATGCTGGTTATTCTGTACCCACAGGGGCAGAGTCCCTTTGGTTTATACAGCTTTCCACCAGAAATTCATGATGCTAATGCAATCCTGTAGGCAGTTTGAAACATTCAGGGCATTCCT
>NW_008675535.1:229512-252600 GCF_000695815.1 Acanthisitta chloris
CTGTCACCTGCAATAGCATCTTGCAGGCTGTAGTGCCAAGCCTCAGGCTGGGTCAGATTCTGCCAGTTTTCCCACAGATCTGGAGGAATCCTGCTGATTCTGTTGGGGCTCATAGCTGTTCTACACTGAGGCTCACAGCAGAACTTGGTCCATTCTAACTTCTGTTGGCTAATTCTCTTCTTCAGAGTCACATCACTCTTTTGGGGATCAGCTATGAGGGCTGGATTTGCTCCAAAGCACCTGTGGTATTTTGATAGCTTCAAATATCGCTAACTTCTCATATTTAAATATACAACTTACAGACAGGGGCAAAGTTTAACTCGCTCTAATCAACGATGAAATGAACCCCGAGCTCACCGTTACACTTTCAAAGAGGGGCATTTTTATGCTGATCATTAACTGCAGCAGGGATATTCCTTCCTAGAGATTTGTTATTAATGACTGCTGAACTTACTGATTTCAATTAACTACGTTAGGTTTATATTGAAATACAGTTGGTGCTGCTCTGGGGAAATATAAATACTGAAATGAGAGCTGGTGCCTCCTCACTTACAGAACTGCAGGAACAAACAGGATGCACAACATCACTGGAGTTCTGCATAGTGTGGATGCTGTACCTTCTTTCTCTTTTATTTTTTTTGCTCCCCTTCCCCTTTTCCCCTCTTTCTCTCCCTCTCGCTGTTAAGAGCATCTCCCCTCCCTGCATCCATCTGATTCTGCTCCCTGGAACGATGATGTCCCCAGGGACTCACCACCCTCAGAGTCCCTTGGCTCAGTGCCTTTTGGCTTTTGAGATATTGGTGTCATCTCTTTCTGCCTCCATGGCCCTTTTCTCATTCAGGCCACGTCGCTGCTGAGGGACATCCAGTGCTAAGCCACCAAAATGGGATTGTACAAACCCTGCACGTTAATTAGTTGGATGCATCTCTCTGCTAGGGAAGGAAGGAGGGAACTGTTGCTAATAGCAGACATTTTGAAGGAGGTTATGCAGAGCTGTGAGGTTCAAAGAAAAGGAAATGAGGGGGAATGGCCCAGCTCTAGCCTTCTTGAAACTAATTCCAGGCTTTGGAGCCTACAGAGTTTTTCACTGAGGGTTTCTCTACCTCCATGTCTTCTCTTTTCCTGTTCAGTACCTTCTGCTGCTCTTTAAGATCCATGCCCACACTTCTCTCTCCTCTCATCACAAAGTCTCTAAAGTTCAGCAAAACATGAGTCAAACCTTTGCATCCTACAAAAAAGTCAGCACAGGCACAATGTGGGCTGAACCCCACAGGAGTCTCACGACAATGCAGGAGGAAAGAATTGTATACATCTCCTGCCACCCCCAGAAGAGACCCTCATTTCTGACAGCTGAATTGGCACTACATCCTGAGCTGAGGCTCACAGATGCCAGCTCAGGTGCTGGGCAAGGGCTGGAGCATACAGATGTGGGGCTGCCTCTGTACCACCCACCAAGATCCTGAGCAGCCTGTTCAGCTTATCCAGGCAGCAGGATATGTGTGTGTGCATGTGTGTGTGTGTGTGTGTGTGTGCATCAGGTCCCAGTGGCATTAAAGGAGTCTGTAATTACTCTCAAAGGTTTTTATTATGTGCAAAACTGTCATTAACTCCCAATGGTGTGATTGCCCTTTATTGATAATATAGAGCTCAGCAATCCTCAGCCATGGCTTACTGTGCTTGTGCAGAGTGGAAGGAAATGAACCTGCCATCCCTTCTCTCACAACTGGCTATTAAGGTGTAACATGCATTGAAGGCTACACCCACCCTGACCTGCCTGAGCCCATGACTGAGAAATCACTCATGTCTGCCTGAAATGACACCCACTGGCTCTGCTTAACTGCTCAGGCACCTCTGAGCTCAGAGCAGAGAGCTGGGAGGGAAGGGGCCTAGACCCCAAGGCCACAGACCACAACACTGCAGCAATTCCTAAAATGCCTGTGTGAAAAGGGTCATGGGTCTCAGAGAGGTGACTTTCTGTGAATCACAGAATTATTTAGGTTGGAAAAGACCTCTAAGATCATCAAATCTAACCATTAAACTGGGAGATTCGGCAAAGACACTGGGCAGATTTACATAGGCTGAAATTCAAAGCTCTGAGGTCATGTGCAGGCTGGTATTCTCTTAACATAAAAACATGAAGGTGTTCCCTCCATAAATATTCCTCATCACCTTTTGGTGATGAAGAGAAGCAGCTCTGGGTGTATTTTCCACCACCAGCCTTGGCCATGTTTTGTGTCTGTGGAAGAGCAGGTGGGAAAAAGCAGGGGAGAGACTGCTGTGACTCCAGCTCTTGCTGGAACCATGTCCATCAATCACAGGGTACATTAAAACCTGATTTGAACCCAGCTTGTGGCACAGACTCTAACACAGGGACCACAAAGCATAAAATAGAAATCAGGAGCACAGGCCGCTGGGTTTTGTTGGAACATTATTGCTCAGTCTTGTTTCCAGTCACTGCATCTGTGTAACAACATCACTTCTATACCATGTAATTAGACACTTAATTTATTAAACAGCCACTGTAGTAAGCAGGGAGTGGGAGATACACTTATCTTCTGACAGAGGAAATATGTTATGGGGGAGCCTATACTTTTCTGACTCAGCCTGAGCTGCTTCATAACAGGCAGAGCCCTGGAGAAGAAAATGTTTTCTTGGTGCAGAAATTGGCCCAGCCCTCAGGACAGCTGGAATCTGCTTGTGCTGCCCTGCATGACCCTGGTCAAGTTGTTCAGTCTTGCTGCCCCTTGCTTGCCAAGAGTAAAATGAAAACAACAATCTGCCCTTTCTCCCACGTGTTACTTAGCTTATTCGACTTCTCTTGCCAACTTCTCCAGGAAGAAGATGTGCATCTTGTCCTGCTTCTGTCAGGCTCCGAGCACACTGTGCCCCCACATCCCTCCATTCTCCCCAGTAAGGAACATCTTTCCTTTCAGCAAGGTCAGAGCAGGCGATTTCGCAGACTGCCAGAAAAAGGCAGCGTATTCCGAGGTTTGCATCTTCCAAGGTGATAGTCAGAGAAACAAAGCAAATGCCATTGTTCCAGATCCTCAGGAAGAAATTGCCTCAGTGTGAAATTCAGCCAACAACAAAAAACTCTTTCTGACAGAGATGAAAATGATGATAGCCTGCTTACTTGCCCATGGGAAAACACACGAGACCCAGGTCTTCCAGGCTTCTGAGCCTGAGGCTAAAGAAAATGTTCTCTCTTTATTGAGGCCTAATGTACTGACAGCACTACAGTGTGTGGAGCAAAACATCCTCCAGAGATTCCCCAGTAAACCCCACCGAACAGCTCAGCTACTCGGGGCTTTGGCTGGGGTGCCAAAATTGAACGTATGGTTTTGCACTGAGTTGAGCAGAACTCAGGAGGATGCTGACACATGGGAGTGCTCAGCACCCACAAGAGCACATGTGGCCAGTGAGAAGGGTATGCCATAGATGCATGAGAAACCAAAGCTCCCTTTGATCCTAGGTGCTGGAGGATATTCAGAGCATAAATCATGCTCCTCCGTTCTCCCTATATCGTGTTAGCTGACCTACATGGTCACAGCTGACCATGCTGGGTAAATAATCTAATGTAATTACAGGGTAAAGAAATGGCAAATTCTCTTCCAAACCAGAGTAGAGCTTGCATCTATTATTTATTAGAGGCAACCAGCAGAAGAGAGCAGGTTACGTGGTAATTACTTTTTGACCTCCTGGAGGTAATTGCATAATCATTTGCAGAGAATTGCTATTACAGTTGGGTGAATCCTGCAAGCCATTTTATGTGAACAGTCATTTGAATTTTTAAACCAATTTCCACCTAACTATGGAGTTCTGATAAGGTCGTCCACCACTCTGGTGTCTGAACAGCTTTTTCCCTGCCTTTTCTGGGGGCTTTGTGTTCTTCAGATATTAAAGTAAATGAGCTAACTGGCAGCAATAGTCAGACCTATTTGATCAATTGCCCAGATAAGCTTAGCTCTGCCTTTCAGTGGTGGAAAACTGCTCACAGGTTTCAGATGTGAGCAGAGAGAGGTTCTTCCATGTCTGCTGATACTATCAATAGGTCAGTGCCTGTGGAGTTTTCTCTCTGGAGTGAAAATCAGACTGCTGAAACTCTCCGTGAATATGCAGGTTCTGATGTGGTCACTTCCCCAGGGCAAACAGACTCTGAAGTCAGCTCCAAGGGGGATGGTCTTTCTTGCCTTGCCTTGATTGGATGCTCCTCTCCAGCAGCTCAGAAGCTGGACTGCCCAAACCTGGGAGCAGGCACTAACGAGACATTTCATGGAAACTCTCCTAGATTGTCACAACTGTAACTCCATCCTGAAATAGGGATTTGTGACACATGGGATGTCTCAGCCTCTGGACCTTCCTCTTCTCGCTATCAGCTAGAGAGGGAGCTGAAAAGATCAACTCAGAGCAGACAGCTAGAGTTAGACAGGATGATTCTCTCTTTGATTTCTCATTCGGGAGCTGACCAACTCAGAGCAGACAGCTAGAGTTGGATGATTCTCTCTTTGATTTCTCATTCAGTCTTTAACTCCTCCCCTAATTTTAAGGACATTCTGGAGCCAGGCCCTAGAGACTCTGATATTGGCTGCTCTTCCTAATCTCTTGAAACTTTGAAATAAATTTATTTATGACTGAGCTGTTACAGTTGGGGTCCCATCAAGGAAACCAACTCAGAGCAGACAGCTAGAGTTGGATGATTCTCTCTTTGATTTCTCATTCAGTCTTTAACTCCTCCCCTAATTTTAAGGACATTCTGGAGCCAGGCCCTAGAGACTCTGATATTGGCTGCTCTTCCTAATCTCTTGAAACTTTGAAATAAATTTATTTATGACTGAGCTGTTACAGTTGGGGTCCCATCAAGGAAATCATTGCACCATCTCTGTGGCTACCACATTTTTTCTAACACCCCTCCCAGTCTGTGACTCCTTTCATCTTACCTTCACAAGCCCTGGGGTCCATGAGGGGATATCAGAAACTCTCCAGGGAAGTTTTACCCCACCTAAACTTTCTGCATATTGCTCACCCTGCAATAGTTGAGACTGTGCTGTTTTAAAATTTATAGTGTAATTGATTTATTTATAAATCATTCAGCTCTTATTATTTATTAATTCTTCTGTCAAGGTTAATTTGAAATACTTCTAAATAAGGCTCCCTGACAACACCTTTGTTTATGAGATTGACAGCATGCCAGTGCACACTTCTCCATGGCTTGCAAAGGCAATCTGCATAGACTCATGTCCCAGGAAAGGTGATCCCACTTCTTTCCTGAGAAAAAAAAAAGATGCAATGCAAATCACCCACAGGTCCTGCAGTTGTTCGTCATTAATATTTCAGGATGGTACTTTTGTTATCTGGACAGAATTCAGATTGAAATGTCATGTGTGAGGAGGGGTGCAGTGCACAACTTGCTGCCATAACTTTGAAGTCAGCCAAGCAAGGTACCAGGCATGAGTTCATCTCCTACGTGTCTGAAATGGGGAAGAAAGAGTGAATCAGGATTTCTCAGTTCATCTAAAGTGCAGCAATTATACTTTATTTGGTTGGATTTGAATATAGACAGAGAGACAAACATTCCTCACTGAGAGGAACCACCAAGAAACAGGATATCTAGAAATAGCAGAGTTAAAGGTAAAAACTGCAGGTGAGGACAACAAGGAATAAAAAGAGCACAAATATTCCCTGCGTGATTAGTAGGGAATATCTTACCACCCGTTTTTAGTGTTGCCTTTCTTTGTCTGGCGAGCTCCAGACAGCAAAGCCCAGATGTCTTTTAATATCTGGGAAGCACCTGATGGTAGCAGGAGAGCAGTGAGGAGCACAGACGTTTGGCAGCACTCGCTGGGGCTCGGCACAGGCAGAATCTGCTGCCTGTGCATCAATAGAGCTCCTCAGCTCCATGATTACATTTAAATGACATCCGCTGCGTGTGTTTGCTTTTCAGCTGGTAATATTGCAGGTTTCTCTTCCATGACAACAGCTCTGCAGCTGAGGACTGCAGCCTGGCTCCTGTGTCTGCATTTCCAGAGTGGAGACTCCACAAATCCCTGCTGGAGCATCTCAGGGCTGGATCTCTCCTCTCCTTTTCCCTGCTCTCGTTGGAGAGATCCATTTGTCTGCTGCCTTTGCCTGTGCAGCTTGGATGCTCCCCTTAATGTGTTCTTTTTGTTTGTTTTTTCCTTACTGAAGGGTGAATTAACACAAACCTTTCTTGGAGTTTTGACTCGGTTTAATGAACAATTAATGAACAGGAGTAGAACTAGCACAAACCAGACTGTGTTGTGCATAGGGGGGTCGCTGGATATCCTGGTGTGCCCAAGCTGTGGTTACCAATTTTTTTTCCTTCTCTCTGCAGCAAAAGTGCCCAGAAAAGTAATTATTTTGACTTCTAATTCAATCTCCCTCTACTTAAATCCCATTCATTAGAATGTGATTGTGTGAAAGGTACCACAGTGCTCACTGGCATTAACTGTTGAGACAGATTCAAAGGGGACATCAATGCAGGATCACACCACATAGCTGTACAGTTAAATCAGTTAAGATGAGCCCATGTGGCTCAGTGGGAGTTGGCATGCCCTGCTGCCAGGGCAGGGGTGAGCTGAGGACAGCCAAGGGAGGAGGACAGCATCAGACAGCAACGTGAGAGACACGAGGGGAGTGAGTCTGTGGTGTCACAGACTTCATTTAGGAACCAAACTGACCTAGTAGGAAAGAGATTCCCATTCAAAACACTTGAAATAGGGCAGTGGATACCCTCCCATCCCCATGAGGCTGTGCTACCCAGAGGGTTTACCCTGACCCAAAACAAGTCCTTTCCCTTCTCAGTATTTTTCTTTCACCTGCCAGGGTTTGGGGTTTTCAAAGCATGCTGAGGAGGTTGGGAACTGCACTCTGTAGGATGTGGATGTCTGGTCCTTTGAAATTGTAGGTCTAAAACTTCAAGGTCTTCAAAGCAGGAAAAAATATCTCACTTTATATTGGGGAGCACCAGGCTTTACCAGACTCTGGTATCAGAGGTTGCAGGGGTTGGATAGCACAAAGAAAAGTTAAAACAAAAAAAATATAGCAGCTCAATGCCTTTTGAGGTTGGAGGATTTTTTACGTAGCATTTTATTTATGCTTAAACTCATGTTCTTTTCCCATAAATATTGTATTTAGAAAATTTCACAACGCATGAAACTGGTCAGTCACACAAGGTGTTGGCAAGTTATTCACCTGGTACAAATATGGGCTGAAAAAACAGAACATCCAGTGCATAAGTGATGTGATGAGCATTATCCTGCTAACTCCACACACACCTCTGCAGAAAAGGAGCTCTGATAACCTTGTGTTTCCTACACTGCTGTCCCTCACCCCTCACTGCCCCCCATTCTTCCCATATAAAGCCCTCTTAGATAAGAAGAAGAGATGATTATTAAGATGGGAGCAGAAGAGCATCCAGCCAAGGAATACCAATGAAGCAGTATCTTGGTGCGTGCATAAACTGAGCCCTTTTCCAATAAACCATCAGATACAGGCAAAAGAGTGACAAACAGTAAGTGATTCCTGTCATCAGCAGAATTCACGTGGGAGCCTCTGGTAATTGGCATTTTCTCTCTGCAAAAGCAAAGAGATTTAAAGATTTGGTGAATGCTGCACAGAGCATTAGAGGCAGCCAGTGTCAGTCAGCAGTGACCTGGGCTGGCAGCAGCACAGGGATGGAGGAGAGCAGAAATGCCTCTTTAGACAGTGGAGAGCTTGCCCAGAGAGTGTGCAATGAGCTCAGGCAGGAATTTATGGGGGATAAAGAGCCATTATTGAGGGACAGCTTTGCAGACTGGAGCCCTGGCCAAATCCAGAGCTATGGCTAAGTGGCTGCGATGCCACGAACATCAGTTGTGTTTCACACCAGCTCTGAATTCAGCTGCTCTTCTCTGCATGGAAGAAGGGTAAATGGATCGTGCTAGGGGAGCTACAGTGTCATCTGGAGTCAGGTTTAATAAAGCCCTACTGACAAACACCCACAAAGTTCATCTTATTTATCCCAGCATAGTCCAGATGCCTGAGGAGACAATCTGAGCCATTCCTTCTCCCTCGATTAGTTTGAGAGCTCCCAGTTTTTCTTAGGCAGTAGATACACAGCTTCTCTATGGGAGGGGGAGAGGAGAGAGACATCAGGAGTTTCCCAAATCTGGCTAATAATCCCTCCAGCCCCACAGTGAACTTATTTGCTTTCTGGGCACAGCTCTAGGGACAATGATGGGGAAGTGCAGGCAAGACATCGGGTGCAGTAAGTCAGTAAAATCACTTTAGGGTACCACATTTCCAAGGTAACACTCTAAGGTAACAACAGTCTTTAGAATTCTTATTGTGCTCATTTTCATTAGCTGTTATTTCCAGTAGCTTCATTTTATAACAGTGTTTTTTTCCACTGGCATCAGCAGTCCCCACAACCTGTGTTTGTTCTGACTCTGTTTATTTTGCTAACCAGTTTTCCCCCTTCTCCCCCATTACTTTCTGAAGTAATATCCCAGTGAGGTAGAGATGAGCTGGCCATATGCAACCTGACCTCTTTCAACTCAATTCTATTTCTTCATTTTGAAATTAAAACAGAAAACTGAGAAATAGGATGACTGTATTTATTTCTCTGTCTTGCTGCTGGCTGGCTGTGCTAGCCTGGTCAGAACTCCATATCCATCTCCAGTGAATTTGTGATTCTAAACAACCTGCTGTTTCAATAGCACTGGAACAGGAAAATATTCAATAAGCAGGACTGAAATGTTTGCATGTACCCACTCAGCTTGGGGGTCACTCTTCACACACCCTGTAAGGAAACTCATGTACATACTTGGGTTTCAACCTTGAACCTTGGCTGTTGTTGTTCCCTCCCAAGCCTGCCCACTTTGCAGTTCTCTGTGTTCCTGAAATGACTCTAAATCACACATCATAAGGTGAAAAAGATCATAAAGGAACAACAAAGGATCAGCAAACATAAAATAGAAGAATGGCAGCCTCCCCACCTTACACTGCAAAAAATCAAAGGGAGTTTTCAAACAGCCCCATTTCCAGTCAGCTGGAGATTTAATTCACACAGTAATTTACTGTGTCTGCACTTTTTCTGCCCCCCCACTTCCTCCTGCTCTTCTTTTTCTCAATAGTTACTTTTTTCTTGGCCTATAATAAGAGGAACCTAATGCCCAAGCCATACATGCAAATAAGCTTTTCCCTCCAATGTGTGCTGGGCAGAGGGGGAATGATAGGGGAGATTCATGGGGGAAAAAAAGCCATTTATTGCAAAGAGCTTTTGTATTGTAAAGTAATTCTAGTATTTCAAGGAAAGGGGACAAGTTCACATAGAAAATTATGCCAACTGAGACTGTTTGAGTCTGCAATTTTCTTTGCATGCTGTTGGGGCCAGTGATCACTCTGAATTTGTGGGTGTCTGTATCCAGCCCAGCATTTCTGTTTTCAGGGCAGTTCAGCAGCAGCTCTGGCTTGTTAACTGTTTCCTCTTCTGGGGAGGGAGGTGTTTTCTTGGGGATTTTTATTAGATAATGGCTCAGTGGGAAACTGAGCAGAAGAAACATTTTCATAATTGATGGCTCAATTTCAGTCCTGAAAACACTCAATGGCTTTTTCAGCCTCACTAACACTGGAAATTATTAGAAATTATAAACTGAGATGTGGCTGGAGCATATCAAAATGGACAAGTACCAAAAACCACAGGCTTGATAGGTTTGCACTTGGAGGGGAGGGGGAGATGAGTCCAGATTCTTGCAGAATTTCACAGAAGTAAGCATTTCTTGGGGAAAAAAAAAAAAAAAAAGGGTGCAGGAGGGCCAAGGTGCAGGGCTGCATCAGGAGTGGTTATGAAGTTGACCTGTAAAGAAAAATGAAGTTTAGAATATAGATTATCATCAGCATTTACAGAAGATATTTTCCAAAGGACCTTGTTACCCTGAGACAGAAAAGGAGTGACTTCTTCTCCTCCCCTCACTGTGACAGCTACTGAATTTTGGGCTCAGCTCCCAGCAGGGTCATCCCAGAGCACAGGGTTGCATCCAGACTTTTCTTGAATATCTCCAATGAGGGCGACTTCACACCCTTTCTGGGCAGCCTATCCCAGTGCTCAGTCACTCACATAGTAGTCCTTCCTTAGATGGAACTTCCTGTGCATCAGTTTTCTGCCCAGTTCCTTCAAGGACACACAGGCAAGGAAAGCTTCCTGCCTCAACTCATCCCTTTCTGAGAGGCAAAGTCACCACAGAATTCCTCCCCGTGAACACATCCTTCCTCAAGGCAGAGATTTTATTGCTGTTTTATTAAATTGTCACAGGACCATATCACTGCCCTGAAATGATGCTAGGGAAGTGTGTAATCCATGCACGAGGCTGCAGTGATGGTATTTCCACTGCACACGTGGACCATGCTGTTCTACTGCGACTGGAGGCAGCAGGAGCAGAACTGAAGGAGTCTCAGGGCTGTTTGTGAGAACATCAAGGCTCCTGTACTTGATGGAGGAAAAACTCCATCCTGGAAATGGCTTCATAGCAGGAATCACCTCCATTTCTGATTTCATGTTGACCTGATAGCATCTTTTAATCCATTTTACCACCTTGGACATGCCTATAACTGCATTACTGAAAGAAGGTGGAGATTCAGCACTAAAAAGTGTCAAGGTGTGTCTTGTTCTGCTCCTACTGCTGAAAAGGTTAAATCCCTGGGAAGAGCTGTCTTCAGGGGTATGCCCTGCTGCACTCTGTTCACTGGAGGCAGAGACACTCCAAAGAACATGTCATGTGGAGGCTACTGACTCCATCCTCCAGAGCCATGGAGCAAACATCATGGGTCATAGACAGACCCTGATGCAGGCAACCCACAGTTAATACAGAGTTTTTATGATTAGATGCAGAACTTTTTAGTTTAGTCTTTCTATATCGTCATCAACCTGAGGGGTCATTGATTAATTTAAAAGCTAGAATTTCTTGCCTCTTTTTAAAAAGTAGATAACTGCAAGTTTGGCTTTCTTTTAATGCAAACGAACTTATTTGGATCTGCTGACATCAGAAAGCATTGCATGCATTTTGAATCTAGCATGGAGGCAGAGAAAGTAGAATATTCCATCAGCTCGTTTTATGAGTTCTATTTAAATTGGCAAGAAAAGAAAAATAATTAGAAAGAAATAAAAGGAAAGGAAAATAGTCATAAGAGAAGATTTGCTGGTTCTCTGTCCCCTGAATTTCTCCCCCTCCTCCCTTCTCCCTCCCTCCATTTCCATCGCTTCAGGGACTTGCTACAGCCATGGGATTAATGGACACCTAATGCCATCTCTGCTTTACAGCCTGGAAAGTCTCTTGTCTAGTTTACATTGATTTTTCTTTTCTGATGCATTTGCAGAATCTGAGATACCGATGGCGGGAAACATAGATAAAGAGGGAGGACGTGAGAAAGAGATACATCCTCTGCCTCATGTTCCTGGTACTGAAAATGCTTCTAGACTTTGAAGCCTGCAGATACTTCCAGCAGCAAATACCCACTTACTCTTTCCTGCCATCATAGAGGACATAGGAAGGGCAGCAGTGATAGTCTTGCTCTCTGGTGGGCTGGTGTTATCCATCACTCAGGAACAGGTAGGGAATGCATTGCCTTACAACAATTCCCAGTGCAGTGAGGTCTCTCTATTGTGTGATTTGGCACCACGCTTCTTTTTATTGGAGTTCTATTTTTATTATAATTGCTATTAGCAGGACTTAGGTAATTTCCCAGGATCTCTTCCGTAAATGAATGGTCACAATGGTCATACCCAGGAGGAAGCTCATACCTGCCTTCCTGGCTGTGCAGAAACCACCCTGTTAAAGGCAGCACAGTGATGGGCAAATCTCACAAGTCTGAATGACATCCTAAATACCAGGGGAGGGCTAGGACTGGGGGATTTGTGAAATTAGGCTTTTGCTGGGACATCAACCTCCTTGTGCACTCCTCAGCACCACATCATCCCAGTGTTTCTGCTCCAGACAGGGAAAGGAGCTGCTCTCTACCCAACCTTACCTCTCTGCAAAGGGAAGAGCAGGAGGTGAGAGCACAGCCTACATCTCCATTTACTGGCATCACTCTTTCTCCTAATGAGGTACTGAGCTAAAGGAATGCTGCTGCATTGTACACCCATAGGGTGAAATGACCATGTCAGCAGGTCAGATCGGATCAGTTTTGGCAAGATTAGTGGGACAGAAAGATCTCCATGAGCTACTCACACTCCCCAAAACCTCAGCAGTAACTTTGCAGTACTTGACAGCTCTGCACTATGTGGTTTATTAGTATCATGCACAGGTGTCACCCATCAGCAATACAGCAAAGATGGATGAGCTTTTAGTTAAGATGCTAAACGCTGCCTGAAGCCAGGCTGGGTTTTAGTAATAGTGACAAAAACACAGTGTCAGAAAGAACAGAAGGAAAATGACATCCTGTGACCATGTCTCTCTCTCATCTTCAGCATCTTTGGTGTCAGCTTTGTGAATCTGTTGGAACAGAAGATCCAGGAAAGGCTGGGAATGACGCTTGAAGCAACCCAACACCACCTGGGGTCCATCTTCTGCTGGCTCAGGGTGTGAGTGAACCCTCTGAGTAGAGAGCTCTGCTTCAGATATGTATCTGTGGTAACTTCAAATATATTAAAGGTGTCTTAGCAGACAGTTTGGGCTCCCTGTTAGGCACCAGTGCAAGTGTGCAGCAGACAGAGAGGGAGGAAGAGTGATGCCATCCCATGTCATCCACCCCATGTGAGTGAGTGACAGATTGTGTTTCAGGGCCAGCAGGACCATTCAGCTGTGAGTGATGGTGCTGTTCAGGTGGCTGCAAAGGCATCTCCTTTCCCTTCAGCCACCCTATAACACAGCCTCATTACCACAATATCCTGTCATATCGTGCCAGCATCTCCAGGCAAATGGGTCATGAGGCTTCTTTTCCCACTCTGAGCTCCCAGTTCCAAGCAGTTCTTCTCACTCTGCCATGAAAGGGAGTAAATTGTAGTTCAAACGAGTGTGACCCTGTGCTTTGCTGTCATCAGGACAGCTTTTTAGAAGACATTTAATGCTTAGTATGGAGCTCTTGACAGAAATGAGCTATTCCTTGCTGGGCTCCTGACAGACTGCTGGAGAGTCACAGGAGGAACAAAAGAGATTTATAGGAAAGAAAGTTTTCTATTACAGGCAAGGGAAAAAAATAGGAATGTGGTTGTTAAAAGAAGAAAAAAAAACCAGGAATATGAAAGGAACCCTGGTGATAAGTCCTGTTTCCCATCTAGCTGAATAAAGAGTCTTGCAAATGTTCAGATTGATCTTGGGAAATAACCAGTACTGTAAGTTTTCGTTGCATGGAATTACTTGTTGTCCTTATGACTGTTTATTTATTTTTACTCCAGCTAATAACTAGATTCAGGAAATTAAAAGGAAAAATAGCATGCAGTCCTGTCGGGAAGACTGAAGAAACAGGCCAGCAATTGAGGAAAAATAGGATACATATCTCAGCAGCATTGTTTCTTTCCCCATTAATATTGTCACATTTAAGGGAACCTGGTTTTGTTTGCTGTATTTTGCAAGTCTGAGTTTCATCCTTATTTCAGGTCTGTATAAAAACCTGAGCTGTTTGAGGTGGATCCTGCAGAACTGTAGAGTTTCTTTTCTTCTGCTTTTGAAATTCTGGAAATTTATGGTTTTATTTATTATTCACCTCTCCCATTGTTTCACTGTGAGCAAGAAGAATTAGGCAGTGCCTTAACTACTGACTGCACAGTATGAACAGTGAAAAGAGAGTGTTCCAACAGTCCAAAGTCTAAAATCTTTATTTAGAGTGAATCTGGAAGGATAAACCAGTGGGAAGAAATCTTTTAAAGGATTTGGTTGCCTTATTGCTATTCTCTTCAATGGAAGTCTAACCTCTAAACTCTTCAGGTGTGCTTTGCACCCTAGATCCATGCAGTGTTGGGCTCACAAATTATAAAAGAAGGGACTTTTTAATGAAGGTGATTTACTGCAAGGTGTTCAGCACATGACTTGCAAAAGCTGTGAGGTGACCCAAACTCTCTGCACCCTGGGATGTGGCCACAAGAAAAGCTGGATCATAGAATCATAGAATTTAAGGGTTGGAATGGACCTTACAGATCTTCTAGTCCCAACCTACCCTGCCATGGGACACCTCCTCACTAGATCAGGTTGCTCCAGGCCTCGATGCTGTAGGGACTCTGAGATGGACAGGACAATAATATGGTGCAAACTGCTACCCCTTCCCTGAAGTCCAGGGGAATGATGCTGAATTTCATCTCATAAGAATCTGTCCTTGAAAAATGATAACTTTATGGAAAGCTGAGAAATCCAGACTTTCTCCACAGGAGAGTAACGATGTTCAGAGATGACAGGAGTCAGAAATTCACAGTCCCATGCAAGGAGAGATGGTGAGTCTCAGAAGGCTCCACAAAGTTGGACTTAATCTAGAGAGTCTGAGATGATCTGTGGCAAGTAGAAAGGGGAAAGAGAGAGTCAGGGAATCTCCT
Source organism: Acanthisitta chloris (assembly GCF_000695815.1). Classification (NCBI taxonomy): domain Eukaryota; kingdom Metazoa; phylum Chordata; class Aves; order Passeriformes; family Acanthisittidae; genus Acanthisitta; species Acanthisitta chloris. The sequence goes on from NW_008675535.1 coordinate 244,034, forward strand.
TTTGATGCTAATTGATTGCACAGTGTTAATCTTCTGCTCTGAGCTGCCCATTGCAGATCCAGAGCAGAGGGATAGAGCTCAGGGATGCTCCCTCAAAAAAGTTCAGTGAAGACCATAAAAGACACCAGCCTAAGCACTAAATGCTTTTCCTGAGGTTCAGAGGTTTGTCCTTCTGCTCTGTGAGCTCTCCATCTCAGCTCATGCTGCACCAGTCATCAGCTCAGCCAAGCCCAGATAGAATGCTCTCTTTATTGTTTTATTTTTACCACTAAAGCACCTCAGAGAAATAAGCAAGGATCAACACCCTGTCACATTAAAGATCTTAAGGAAAGAGAGTAGAAAAGCTTGACTGTGCCCCAGAGACCCTACATTTAATTGCAATTCCAGGAACACACCCAGATTTGAGGAAGGGCTCAGTTTATTGGCTTGTTCTGCAAACCAGTTTTCTCATGTTTGTCAAGAAAGTTTCCTCTTCACCTCTCTGTTCTAAATAAAATCCTGCTTCCTTCCTTCCTATTTTCCCCTCTCCAAACACTGGAGGAAGAGAGAATGAAAGGTGAGAGCTGATTGAGTGAGCAACAGCAGGGGTAATAAATGAGTATTTATCAATGTTCCCCTCCTTTTAATGCACATCAATCCTGAAGCTGCTGACAGAGGTCTCGCTGTAACTGCTGGAAGAACCTCCAGGAGCTAATAATTTTATGTCCAGGCTTATGTAAAACCAGTTTTGATTAATTATTGATGCAAAGTTAGGAAAACGAACACTCGCTCTGCCTTGGCACAGCCCTATCAAATGAAGGAAGCTGCTGTTGTTCCATCCCCATTCCTGATAGCAGGGGCAGCCTGGGCTCCTCATGGGGGGCAGTGTGTCCCCTCCTATGGCAATGCTCTTTGCAGAGCTTGTTTTCAGGCACCTGAAATCTAGGAACAACCATGCCAGGCAATGCCAGCTTTCCTTATCCACGTCAGGCAGAAGTGATCTGTATTCCCTTTCGTGTGGTCACTGAGTTGGGCAAATATCCTTTTTTTTTTTTTCCACTTTTGACTCATGGTTAGTACCCAAAATCTCTGCCTTATTTTGCCATTGCTTTGTGGAACTGGCTGGGGTTCAACTGAAGGCACAATGTTCCCATGTCCAGCACAGCACTCCTGTGGGTTCCTGAACAATATATCCGTGCACAGAAAGCAGCCTCAACAATAACTGCTTAGCAGCTTCAATTCAATTCCCTCTAATTAAATAGTTTCAGCAGCACAAAGACTGCAGAAATGGCTGCAATCTCATGCTAGACACGCAGCTGCAGAGCTGCAACGTGCTTGCAAAAGGTGCAAAAAGTACATTTAACCTTCTTTTGGTGGAAGTTGCCCCTTGCAATGCAAAAATCTCCACGGTGCACACATATCAAAGGGCAACACAAACACCTTGATGCCAACAGTAAGAGTCAGACCCAGAGGCAGATGCACATCCCTGTTTTGTACACATCTGTATTGCTATCCCACGTTACACACACACAAACCTCCTTTGCCATTCTGCAATACAATTTTTTTGCCTGGCTCTGTCTCCACTGGTTTGTGTGGGGGTGCAATGGGCACAGTGGGAGCTGCAGAGTGGAGAGGGAAGATTTATCAACTGCTTCTAGGTAACCAAACAGCCCAAGTCATCTTGCCCATTAATGAGCCTGTCATATAGCCCTGCTCCTCACTTCAGTGCTTCCGTGTCCTTTCCAGAGTGATGCCATTTTACATCCTGCCGCCTTTTATAAGCTCCTGATGTCCAATACAGATAGTTTCTTATCATCTTTCCCTTTTCAGCACTCCTAGCTTCCCAGAACCATTTTCTAGGGGCAGCTCTTTTACAATGGTTTCAATTCTTAGCTCTTCACTCTTCCAATTGTTCTTTACAGGTATGGAGGGTGGGTGACTTGAAAGTACCCTGGCTTAATTCAGCTCCCCTTGAACTCACTAGTATAGAAAAACTGAACTGAACGTTTCCATTGATTTCAACAGGGGAAGAGGCAAGTGCATTGGGCTTTAGAAATTCCCCCCCTTGATGTTTTCCCATCACCCTGTTGCCTGTCATTAGCACGCTTTGTACCGCTGCTCCCAGGTCTGCTGTGAAGTGTGCTCCTATTTCCATTCCCTTCCACACCTGTCCATCTCCACGCTTTAACGTGTTTGAATTTCTCTATGAATTTTTGTAGGACTGTAGCCTTGTCTTGTGGCACAATTACCACTGCTTTGTAATGGAGTTTGCACTGAGTTATTCTCAACCAGAGCTTCATTTGCCTGGGAATACATCATACAGCCCTATTATGGAGACATCACCTGCAGCCTCAGCCTCGCAGCAAGGTTTCTTCTCTCGGACGGTCAACACTATTACCCTCCAAACCAGGAGCAAATTTTTAATGAGAAATTTTCAAATAAAACTTCGCTTGGCATTATAATGAACATGAACTTCATGCTTGCACTATTCTGTTAGAGGAAACTAATTTGAGGCAGCTCACAACTGAACTTGTTGCTTCTCCTTCTCTTTCCTAACATCCAGTTTTGTGGTGAAGTAGTGGAGAGTGTGACTGGAACTGAGCTGTGGATGGCACCAGAGGTTTTGTCCCACACCCTAAGAGCAGTGATAACCAGTTCACCCTCATCTCTGTAAAGTTAGATCCTTACTTCTAAAGGACAGAATGGAGATCATCCAGCTGACTTTTCATTCTGCTGACTTTCCTTGTGAGATTTATCCTGAGACACACGAGGTTTTCCAGTCAAATGGAGAAGAGTCCAAAGACCTGAAGCCAAGCCCTTGGTGTGTTCCCATCACTTCAGTATTCTATTCACCTTCCATATACTCCCATGCAGCAAAACAATGTCCCATGTTTACTGGACCTCAGGGAGAAAATTTCATGGGTGTAGAGGCCTGAAGCTGCACCAAGGCAAAGAGCCACTTCTGGTGCCTTTCCCACTTGCTATTCGCATTGAATATAACCCAGACAGCAGATTCCTTGTCTGAACTCAGGTGCAAACTTTAAAAATGGCTTGTGAGGTCTTATTGATCACTCCTCTCCAGGCGGTTGTACAAGACTTTCCTCCCAATGCCCAAAATTATGTCTGAAATCAGTTTAGGGAATGAGCAAGTCTTTTAATTAAAACAGTCTGTTATGATGAATCTGTTATTACAAAGTCTTACCTATGTAAAACATTAATAATACAAATTTCATTTGTTTATGTCAGCACCAAGCATTAATTTTTAATGGCGAAACGTATGAGTTATGAAAGGCATTAATGCAAAACAAATCACCAACTGAGAAGGGAAAGGAAATCCATTTTTTAGGGTAAGCAGTGGGAATGAAATATTATTGTGGTTCTAAACAGGGGAAAAAAATATTTCTTAGGGCTCCAAGAGCAATTAAAAAAACCCAGTGAAGCTTTGGGTTTTATCATCATGCTTAATATCAGTTCTATACCCAGTGAAGTTTGTGTCCATTTCATCCAGCTCATGCCTTGATGCCATCTCTGAGGAAGCCTTTTACACAAAATTACTCTAATTGCCATGCAACTGCCATGAAAGCAGATTGGAGTTGTACTGCATAATAAGCTTCTCTTTGCAGCAAATGAGTGAGATCACAGAGAGCCCAGAAGTCAGTCGTTCTCGCTTGGTGGGCCAAATCCATCATGGATGTAAATGGAGACACTCTGTGTGATTTAGCATTTAGGATTTTTTTTCACTTCTGCTTACACCAGCAATAAATTAATTCCAGCCGTTAATTGCCAACTTGTTCTTACAGCTTATGATTCAAGTTCTGCAGGATAACTTAATGCCAGGTTGGTTTCAAAATGGTCTGTAAGAGGCCTGGTGGTGCTGGGCTGCTCCTGGGTCCAGGCAGAGCTGCTGGGAAATTGTAGCTTTTGATAGGATTTTTGGTTCTGCAGTAGTTGGTGTCCATGCATTTAACCCTTACTCTCACAACAGTTTCACAACAAGGACATGCTATCAAGCCCTGGGCAGAGGGAACATGGAAAATCCTCCAGTACTGAGGGATCAAGTCTCAGTGGTATTGGGCCACCTCTTTAGCAGGGTGTAGGTTGCTGGGTTAGAAGAAGTCGTGGGCAACCCAACCCCTGGTGTCCTTGTCCAAGCAGCCAAGATCATCCTTTCCCATACTAGTAACCTCCCTGATTTTCAGTGAAAGCATCCAGATGTGGAGAGTGAGGTCATGTCCCTTCTGTCACCAGTGTGCTGTGGGAACCATCCCTGTAAGGGGTTTGCAGGATGCCCATGAATCCTGGAAATAGCATCTATGCACAGCATAGACACACTGGGACCCAGATTGTTGTGACAGCAACAGTCAGTGGGCTGGAGGTCGAGTTCTGCAACAACAAGGGACCAGGCAACAGATCCCAGTGGTGGGATAGTGTGAGAATGGCAAAGCAGGACTCAAACATCACTTGGCTCCTGCTCAAAAGGCCTTTGTGAGCCTCACAGGACACAACCCTGGCACAGTATAATTAATTTATTTTCATTACCAGTGTAGCTGAGGCTGTTAATGGACTACATTTTAATTATCAGTGTAGCTGAGGCTGTTAATGGACTACAAAGCTAGAGAATGGGGACATCATCTGGTTTTAAGCTTTATGGAACTGGACTTTGCCTTTTTTGCCCTAGTTAAGACTTCAGCAATATAAGCAACACATCTTGTAACTTCTGTCTCTCTCCCACTCTCTTTCTTTCTCTCTTTCTCTTTTTTTTTTCTTGTCTCGGTCTAAAAAAGTTGCTGATATTAGCAATAAAGCAAGAATTTAATATCATCCTACAGGGTGCTACAACAAACTGCCCCTTGGTTCCATCGATTCAACAGGCCTGAAATATAGGAAGGCATCTAAGGGGGAAGAATACAAGATGAATTTTGCAGATATAAATTCTGTAATATTGGATTTCTCTGAACACATTTCAGGGCTGTGTTGTGTCTCTCCTTCTGATGCTACAGGATCTCTGTTAGCTAAGCAATAGGTTCTTGTTGGTGAAAGGACACAGTATTTCATCTCCACAATAGCCCTGATATTACAATATGTGACACATCCACTGCTTCATGTCTCCAATAGAGACACACCACACAGCCTGAGGGCACCAAAAACCTGCCTGGAAGCAATGTAAGGTTGTTGTCTTCCTCCCAGCATCAATGTGTGACACAAATATAGGCAAGGTTGTGGCTGTAGAGGAGAACTTGCTGTACCAAAGGCTTGACAGGAGAAGAGATTGAAAATATTTGGAATATTGTTGTAATCTGTTATTTCTTCTCAACACACATTTCCCCTCCAGTCTGTAAGTATCCATCTGGCAATTTTATCAAATAATCAAATCAGAGTTTTTCCTCCTCTTTGATACCTAGAAAGTTCAATTTCAAAGTTCATGACTTGAGAAGTGAGATGGCCTGGGATTGCCACGGCCCAGATGTAGGACCTTGCACTTCGTTTTGTTAAACTTCATTGGGCTCTCAAGCCTGTCGTGGTTATTAACCATGAGTTCTGTAGGTGAGATCTCCTGGCCTGGCCCCTGAACCAGGCACAAAGATGATGGGCTCATGTCTGTTGCAAGAACATCATCATAAAATGCTGTTTGACAGCTATTCAACATGTCTCTGGTGTTAAAACAAGAACAAAAGCCCCATGGTCAACCAGGAAATTGAAAAGACAAAACCATGCATTTCTGGTGCCATTTTTTTCCCTTTCAAAAGGTTTTTTTATACATCTTAGAAATTATTGTGGAGTGTAGGGAGAAATGAGCAGCTTCTGGCCTGGGTTGCTCAAGCCACAGACTTCCTTGAAAGGCAGCACAGACTGGTCTGTGTGTGATAAAGTTTGTGTATAATCAATAAAAAGAACTTGGGATCTACTTGAAAGAGGGAAAGGGTCAGTGTTGATAACCTTCACAATTCTTTTTATTTATTATTAATACCTGCTTGCTGGAGCTCCAGCACCAAGAAATACAGAATACCAGGCAAAACAGAGATTCCACTCTACTCCCACCATCCTCTATCTACCCAGCTCTTTTATTTTTCCTCAACTCCAACTTTTGCAGTCCATTGTTATTGAATCTTTTGAGACTGTGCCTAATTAAGCTTCCAAAACAAGTTGTATTCAAGAGTTTTTTTCTGGAACTGCCAAGGGGAACAATTGTATTAAGGGCTGACAGATTTAATTTTTCTCATCTCCCAGTGTGGAAAGTGCCTCCATTCCACTGCCACAGGGCAAAGGACAGGATACATCCCTTGCCACAGTGACTAGTGACAAAATTTGTCCAGTGTTGGACGTTTGTGATGCCACAGCACCATGTTTTGTGAGGGACTATAGGACACAGAAATGTCTGATGTGTTTTGTTAAGAAAAAGGGTTGAACCTGTGGTAGGAGAATCCTATCAACCCCGTGAGCATCCCTTAGAGCATCCAAAAGTTTTGGGACCCACACAGGTTTCTTCAGACAGGTGCCAGCTGCAGCAAAGCCTCACAACTGGCTTGTCAGACACTCTGGGCTGGATGCTCAGATGGTCTCATTTAGCATGAAGTAGCCAAAGGTCATGTCTATCCATAATAAAAACCTTTCTTAAATCTCAAATAGGCTTTCTGAGGTTCTTTATCAACCAGAAATGTCCCCAAGCACAAGACAACTAAATAAATGTCCCTAAAAATCATATACTTCTAAGATCGATCAGATTCAGAGCCTATAAACACTGTGAGGTTCTGGTATTTGGCTTTGATGGGGGTGGGAAGAGACAGTAGCTTGATTTGGGGAGAGATTTTACCCTACAAACTCTAAGAAGCAGAAACCAGTCAGGAGCACTGAAAGCATCTGTGTGAAAACTCCTCAGCAGCTTTACTGCTGCTACCAAGAAATTTGTTTCAAATTTTGCAGCAGTCTCACAAAATAGTCATGGGTGGGAATTTGAAAAAGGCAAGTTTCCTCCTCTTTTATCCTGGATCAGTGTTCCTCTGGTCATCCTCTTGCTGCAGCAGGGAAACTGCCTCCAGTTTTACATTCTCTGCTTTCACTGCTGTCAACTACCAAATCTAAGCTTCCCCCATCAGCTCTTTCATGCAGAAAAATGCTCCCATGGAAGGTGTTTGCCAATAATCATCTTCAGGTTTTCTTCATTCAGTTATAGCCCAGAATGATTTATTATAGTTATTTCAACTGTCCCAAACCTTTGGCTTACAAATTATTCTCTTTACTCTTTACTATTATTATTTGTATTATTGTAACTTCTAGTTGCAGACCAGAACAAGGGTGTGCTTTGCATTTTTCCCTCCCCAGATTCCTGTGTGGGTTGTCTCTTTGTTATTTCACTGAGGGGCAACATATGTATAAGCTGCAATTTTCCTGTGTAGCACAGCTGCAGTAGGTACCTGTGTAAATACACCCGAATTCACAGGCAAACTCAATGTTTCTTCACACAGATGCTTTGTAGTATTAACGTGAGTTTAAAGGGTTTGATTTGGGGCATCCACATGCTAAACTGAAGTGGCTCAGATTTCCTCCCACTCCCCCATCTCACAAGTTATTGCTTTTAACATCCCCCCTCAGGATTTATTCTGCTTGACACCCATTCCTATCTCATTCCTGGGTGTCCTAGGTTGGTTTTTGTGAAGAAAGAAGAGCAGTTTGGCCAGGAGCCTGTTTGTAAGCATATCAACTCCTTGGGCCTGTATTCTCCTGACATAGTGGTTGTTACAGACTTGGTCATCTAAGTGCACCCACATCTATCCTGCTGTGCCTTGAAGTCAGTTCAAACCCCTGTGACAGCCAGGGAAACTCCCTCTTACCCTCCCTGGGCTGTAAAGCAGAGCCTCCTGGCACCTCAAATGATCAGCACACAGGTGAAAAGCTGTTTAGCCAAGGAGGGAAACACTGTGACATCAAATGCCACTTAAAAACATGAAAATCACTCTTGCTTTGAAATGTGATCTGCCCATAATGTGACTTCAGCACTTCTGTTATTTAGTGCTCACTTTTAACTGGAATTTTTACCAGCAATTTAAAACAAAACTATTCAGTTTCAACCTCATAGAAAGTTTAAAGCAATTTTTTATTAGTGCATAACTCTAAAATACCACTTTGGAATGAAGAATTATCTCTCGAGCACTTACTAGATAGGCTTTACTTTCCTGTTAGTTAATCTGACAGTGTTTTATTAATAATCAGCCCTTTTTTGTGTTGCTATTATGCATTTTTTCCTATTAACACAGTTTATATCTCTAGCATCACCATTACAAAGAAGACTGTGAAATATCTCTCAGATATGTGGAGGAACAAAGCAGATAAATATTGCTACCAAACCACAGATGTTATTTTCTCTTGAATTTCCTTGCTCTTAATAAACAATGAAATATCTCATACCAATTCTAAGAAATATTTTCAGAGGTGGGAATTTGATTATAGGATGGTCTACATCCACCATAAGGGAAGAAGGAGGGAGTGGGTACTCTTGTTTTATGGTTTTTCCACCTTTGTTTAGGATTGATTGTTTGAAACCAGCCCACATCTCACTGCCTGAGCTCACTTTCTTTTGAGTACAATCCTGG
>NW_008675535.1:252621-256825 GCF_000695815.1 Acanthisitta chloris
TGGTCTTTTTTCTCTGTTTCAGATTATTTATCCCTAGATACAATGCAGTGCAGAAATTAATGATAAGTAACTTAATTATCATGTAGAATTGAATAGGTCTGTGCAGGTCTGTGGCAAGCCTGTTAGCTTTACAGAGCACAGCTCAATTCGCTTCTCTCATGATTCACACCAGCAGAAGTGAAAGAAAAACAGCCTGAAAAAAAAATCAGTCTGAACATGAGGACTTTCAGCTCCTCGTTAACCCTGCTCTGAGCACTTCAGTCCATTTGGGCTCGTTCATAGTCTGCAGTGTTTGTAATCACTCCCCTGGAGTATAATCTGCCACCGGAATTCACACCTTATTTACAACTTCCTCCTAGTCATTTAGATTGATGAGGAGTAAAAACGGTGCTGATATTGATTTCTTTTGGCATTCTGCTGGGCACTGTTTTCAGCCCCTGTGCCACAGAGTTCTTCCCCTTCCTCTGCTGCTTGCCTGGCAACTTTCCATCCCTCTCAATATGCATCATGCTTTGGGGAATTACTTCTGAGTTGCATCTCCCAGAATTTCTCACAGAAACCTAAATAACTGCTGTCTCCTGCCACGTCCATTTTCAGAAGGATTTTATCCCTGATTTCACATTTCTTTGGACCCTCCTTCTGAGTAAGCAAGTGCTGCTTTGCACACCTAAATATCTGTTGGGATGTCCTTTGCTGCAATCACCTATGAGGCCAGGGGAGAGCTGAGACTCAAGTATTTTCCCTGCCCATCCACAGGAACAGAAATCAGGCAGGCTCAAAATTGCCAGTCTCTTTCACTGCCTCCTTTTAAGGGCAGTACCACCCTTTGGATCTAATTTTGATCTCCCAGTTTAAAATCCGAACTGAAGGAGTTACAAATGATCTAGCCAAAAAGTTTCCCAGTTTCTCTGAAAACATCCTAGTGATTTTCCATGTTGTAGCAAAGTCAATAAACCATATCTCCTTTGCTCACCTAGATGCTCTGTTGTGCCCATAAAGGGCAAACTCTGTCATAAATATTTATTTTTAAAGCTGATTCTGCAGAGGCTAAACTACCTGTCATTACCTCCAGTGCAAACCCTCCCATTGACTTCAGTGGGTGATGATTATTAAGACTGAATTCTTACCACATGAGACCCATGAAACTGTAAGCTTTCCAAATCAGACATATGTGTAAAACCAGAATCTGCATCTTGGGAGAATGAGGTGAGTTCTGCAGGGCATTTTAATGCCAAGATAGATAAGTGAAATTATAAATGGCTCGAGCCAACACTTCATTAAACTGGCTCAGAGATTTATGGACCCTCGAGAGCACAAGGGTTTTTCCATCTTTGAAAACATCAAAGAAAATCAGAGAAATAACTTTTCAGTCTAATCCTCCTGACCAAAAGCCCTGCTGAGCAGCCTAAGCAAGAAGCAAACATATCAACACGAATGGGAGCTGCTTTCTGAAAGGAAGGGTTGATCCAGAGAGCTGGACAAGCACCAGGAGGAGTGAGCAGTAAAAAGGAATTCCACTGTATTCAATTTAAGTATCCGTTTTATCTGTTCCTTATCAACCACTCTATTGACAAGGTCTTCATTGCTTCCTAATTGTTTGTCCCAGGGTTTTTTTGTGCTTTTCTGCAAAGGGCTAGTTTGAAAGGAGCAGTTCAGCAGCTTGGTTGTCTTATTCTAGCTCAGCCATCATTGATTTTTGTCCTTTTCTGGTTTATTAAAGGGCCTGCTTTATCTCTGTTAGAACTCCCTCCACACACTCCCCAACACTACTGTGTTCTTTAAAGCCCTTTCTTATTCAAAACTGTCGTTAATCTGTTCCACATACTTTGATCTTCCACTTCTTCACTTCTAGCCCTCAGCAGCCTGGAGAGTGCTGGTAGAGTCAACAGCACAGTGATGAACCTTTCCTGCTAGTGAATCCACTGCTGCAAGGCTATTTCAGTTTGTGCAGCAGGAACTGGACCAAGGTGTTCATCTGTCACTCAAAAGCCTGATGGACTCCTCATAGTGTTTATCTGGTCTGTCTCACACAGACCCAGAACATCTCTTCCTAGGTATCAGCCTGCAGGGCATGAATGTCAAACTGCATCATTGCTGACAATCACATCACTCGTGAAAATTCACACCAGCAAGGGTTGGGCAGGAAAACTCCTCTCTGATGCTGAGAGGCTCTGGTGCATAGATATGGAGTGGAGTCTGTGAGCTCTCAGGTGAGCACCAGTGCAAAGGGATCAGAGATGGGGCCACACAACAGTTCCAGGGCAGCTGCCACCATCCTGGCTCTGCCCTTGGCTCTGCCTTGCCCAGCAGCCCTGCAAGCAGTGATACAAAATTCAGTGTAAGACCTCAGCTCTTTATTTAAAACCGTTGTAAACAAACAACCCAGGAAACAAAGCCCTGGAAGCTGATGCAGAAGGATTACAGTAGACATTAATGTATAAAACCTTTAGAACGCGTGAGCTGAAGTGATGATGCAAACTCTGGAGCACTGTGTGCAGTGTAGAAAAAGGACATTGCAAAGGTGGAGTTCCTTAAAGGAATTTGAGGAAATTCCCACGTGAAGAAAATACTCCATTCTGCATAGGGACAAATGCAAAAGGAATATGGGAAGAACAGGCTGGAGTGGGTGGGCTGGGAGCTCTGCTCTCCAGGGCTCATGACAGGAGAACAAAGAGGCAGTTGATGGGATATTGAGAAGCAGCAAATTCCAAACTGATAAAAGGGACTATTCCTTCTCAGCCTGTTTCACTGCCAGAGGAAACCTCTGAGAATAAGAGTATAACAGGATTGTCTTGGGACTGGCCACTCACTTGGATAAGGAGAATGTCTGGAATTAGAGCAGTAAATGCTACAAACCCTTGGAAGAGGCTTCACACAATTATCCCAGAAAACAGTGTGAATTAATGAGAATAATTGGGAGAGAGGGGGAGATGGATTATCCGGCATCTGTGTGTTGTGCAGTGCTTATATCTCCTTCAGAAACAGCTGGCACTAGCCACAACCACGGGCTGGTAGCCACAGTCATAGTCTGATCCAGGCTGGCAATTTTATTGCCATTTTCTGCTGTCCCTTGGTTGTTTCTCTTCCCCTTTCCACCTGGTTAAAGCTGCTTCAAAATCCTGAAATTAATGTCACCCAACAATTCAAAACTGTTTTCATCCTGAAAGGTTAAAAACAAGCTCATTTTTTCTTTTTTTCCCCTCAGAAACTTATGGTGAAACGTTTTAATGAAAACGTTTGCTGCAAACACAGGTGCTAATAAACCAAACACGTCAGGACACGTTTGCAAAGAGTTTACGATTCAAGGGTTTGGGGGAGAGACTGAATATTTGAATAAAACACATGTTTTTCATGAAAAAATACTCTTTTTGGATAAAAAGGATGTGTTTGTGCTTCTCTTTTAAACTACCCTGAAAAAAATTCTTGAGCAACTCAAGTGTGAGTTGAAACGGCCCTGACAGGATTAGCGCAGTTTGGGAGGAGCAGCAGGTCCCATCCTGGAGCAGGATTCAACACTCAGCACACTGAAGGATTTACCACAGGCTGAGGAGAGGAGAGCAGAGGAAGCCAAGCTCAGCTCCTGCTGTCAGCAGCAAACGCTGCTCCGAGCTGTGCGGACACACTGTCCTCTCCTCTGCCCCGCGGCGCCTGACACGTCCCTCAGGGCGATCCCTCCGGCCGATCCCTCCTGCCGATCCCTCAGGGCGATCCCTCCTGCCGATCCCTCAGGGCGATCCCTCAGGGCGATCCCTCAGGGCGATCCCTCAGGGCGATCCCTCCTGCCGATCCCTCCTGCCTCCCCCAGCTCTGCCCGTGCCGAGAGGGATTCAGTGGGGACCACCCCGGGCTGAGCTCCATTCAACTGGGATGGGGCTGCCGGCAGCGAGCACAGCTCTCTGTCCCTCTCTCTTTCTCGGCGATCCCTCAGGGCGATCCCTCAGGGCGATCCCTCAGGCCAGGGCGATAGGGCGATCCCTCCTGCCTCCCCCAGCTCTGCCCGTGCCGAGAGGGACTCAGTGGGGACCACCCCGGGCTGAGCTCCATTCAACTGGGATGGGGCTGCCGGCAGCGAGCACAGCTCTCTGTCCCTCCTGCCTCCCCCAGCTCTGCCCGTGCCGAGAGGGACTCAGTGGGGACCACCCCGGGCTGAGCTCCATTCAACTGGGATGGGGCTGCCGGCAGCGAGCACAGCTCTCTGTCCCTC
>NW_008675536.1:0-6084 GCF_000695815.1 Acanthisitta chloris
GGCTCGGCGCTCGTTCCTCCTCCCGCAGCAGTTGTGCTTCCCGCCCGCTCCTGCTCTTCTGTGCCTTGCTCCGAGTTTGTTTTGCAGTTGTCTTTCAGCCGCGTAGCTTATACCCGCTGGCTGCTTTGGCTGCGGGCAGCACCGAGCTCCACATTGCATGGCCGCGGTGGTTCTGCCGAGTGCAAACCTCAGCAGTCGAGACAGAAACAGGACGTGACTCCTTAATTCTTTCCTCGAACAAAGCAGCGACACCCACCCCCCCCCAGGTTTCTTAACGTTACTCATTTATTAAAGGAAAGGATTTCATGAGAGTGGAGTAAAGAATAATACTCCTTAAAAGTCAATCATTTGTTTGGTCAAGGCTTAATTTTTTTTGGAAACAGATTCTGCTGTTTCATACTGATGCAATGAGACAAGGGAAGATACAGTTCTTGCCCATTCTTCCAGACTGTGGTTGATTTGGAATAACCCTCGAACACGTGGTTGTGGTTCAAGCAGTTATTCGTGTTTGCAGAGGTAACCTGCAAGGCCTTGTGTGCTGAAGTAGAAGTGGTGGCTGCATCAGTGCTCGCTGTACTCTGGATCACTTGTAGTTACATAAAACGTATTTTAAGGTTCAAATAATGCCCTTTTGCACCTGCTTGTAACAATTCAAGGATTGTCTTAGACCAGGCAGTTGCTGTTTCTCAGGTTTGCAAGTCACACCTTTTGTTTTGGACGGATCAAAATAGATGGTGCCGTTAAAAAATCAAGAAATGCTGAAGTTAGCTGAAATCTTACTGTCAAAACACAAACAGATTTCACAAGAGTTCTGTGTTATTCCGTCTGGTTTTGGCTGTTTCCACAGCAAACTTATTGTAGAAGACTCTTCATCCTAACAGGGGATCTTAAACCAAAGGTTGATGCTTCACTGTTGGTCTGCTTTGCCATTTCACTGTGATTTAGTTGTGCCAGAGCTGGAAAGGACACACAAAATAAGTACTTTATCTTACGTAGATGAGGAAGCAATTTTTGAGCACTAGATTTTAGGTGCCAAGTTCTGTCAAAACATAAGAAACCAGAGAAATCATTCCTTCACCACATTTTTTACTTAACCACAAGCCAAGAAGGATTTTTGTGTGTCCCTGCCTACTCTCCACACATGAATTATATATATGGACAGGTCTGCTCTTCTGCAGGATGATTGTGCTAGTTCTGATCCCTAAAAATAGGAACATTTCTGAGTTACTTCTTTAAGGCATTGTGTTGACTCTTTAAAGTGTTTTCATTGAGTTGTTTCTGCGATAAACTTTCTCACTTCTGGGTTTTCATCTTTACAGTGTTTTTTTTTAGTCATGCAGTCTTAAAAAGAAAATGCCTAGAATAGCAGGTTTTTATATTTTCCTAACTGACCTCAGGGCCACGTTTTATCCCTTGATTAAAACAGAATGGCCCCAGATTTATTAAAAGAAAATAGAGGATTAAGAATAAAAAACAAGTGAGAAGATCTTTCACATCTGTCTTTGCAATCTTGTGGGCAAGTCAGATAATGGAAACAATGAGGTTGCATGGAGGCTCAGGAATCATAAGGGAACTGGAATTCTTTGGGGAAGCAGCTCAGCAGCATCAGCTGTGGCTTTGCTGCAGTTTGGTTTTTTGAAGCAGAAATACTCTCATTTCCCATCATTTCAGTGAGGTTCCAGTTCATATTTGTGAAATGCTCAGAGACTGAGGTATGGTCTCTGACCACAGACATTCAAACTCAGACATTCATAAAAGAGAAACGACTCCCAAAGGAAATGGCCCTCCAAGGAAACAGCCCTCGAACTCGCATGACTGTCAGCATGTGATAATTGAAAATCTACTTACATTTGGTATTAAATCTATTCTCATAGTGTTTTCTAGTATTAGGAATGTGATTGTTCTGAATTTCTGTTTCCAGTCAAACTTCTACTTGGCTGTATTGACTGTTGCTGAAAGTTACCAAAACTGCTGGGTGCATTTGGAGTTTTTTAATATATGAAAAGCAGTCTCAAGTTTCATTACTTGAGGATGAAACCTGGAATTGAAAATAAAGTGCTAAAACAGACACACGCCTGTCCAAACCAGTACAACCTGTGAAATGGCTGAGCAGTGGAGGAAGGGAGAGTGTAAGGAGGGAGTGAAGACAAGCTGAAGGAGTAGGACAGCCTAATCCCTTCCCTGCTCAGGCTGTCCTTGCTGAATGGTGCCTGGCAGGAGAGTCACAGCCTGTGTGGAGGTACATGGTTGCAGTACCTGATGCAATAACTTTAAAGCGTCATGTGTTCTTCACCTGCCCAAATCCTGTATTTTTCAGCTGTGTTTTTCACAGTAAGAAATTTGTGTTGGCATCATGTTGGTTTTAACACCTTCTCACTGGCTGGTGCAGAAGGTGTCCGTGTGGATTAGGTGGAGGGAAGTGAGCTGGGGGACTCGTAGTATCATAGCAGAGAGGATTTTCATTTGGAAGTGTAGAAATTCTTCCGGCTCTGGCTCATTGGACAGAGAAATCTGAAAAGGGCAGTTGTTTGTGTCTTCTGGCTGTTTGCTCTTAAAACAGGGCCTGGGAAACAACATGTTGTGTAAATAGTTGCAGCCTTGCATCATGGCCCGAGAAAGCCTCCCCTGGCTGCTGCATCATGCCTTAGGCTTTTCTCAGCTAGACATTCTGAAGGAAATAACAGAAATAGTGCTGTGCTTTTAGCTGTAGGTGCTGCCTCTCTTAATGGGGCTGACTGGTCCTCATGTCCTTATTATTGCCCTGCACACACAGATTGTGCCTTTTGTGGCAGGAATCAAATAGTTCTTAGCCTGTCATAAATTTTCATGCATAAATATTCTGGGTTGAATTTTCTCTCCAGAAGAAATTTGAAGAAGACAAATCAGAATAAAATGTAAGCTGTAAATATTCTTTTAAAGTGGTTGAGAGAGGACAAAATAAACTTGGTGTAAGTCTGCAGTTTAAAAATATTTAATTTGTTGAATTGAAAAATATATTGTCTTCTCTGCACGACGAGAATCACTTCAAAATCTGAAAAATTGTTAGGAGACACTTTTTTCCCTTGTCTTTAATACAACATTTAAATAGCAGGAAAAAAGTGATGAATTTTACAGTTTTTCTCCTTATTTTTTGCTTTTCCTATAGGTGAAGTAACAATGGATACAATATTATCCCGATTGAAGCAGCTCAGCCCTGATGAACTGAGAGAAGAGATTGTGAGGGCAGGACTGAAATGTGGGCCCATTACTGCAACTACGAGGTTTATTTTTGAAAAAAAATTGGCCCAGGCATTGTTTGAGCAGCAAAGAGCATTGGAAGGAGAAGGATCTGCTCCGTCAGAGGAGGCTGTGGGAAATGTCCCAACTGCAGCAGCGAATCACAACGGCCATGGAAGTGCTGCTGAAGAGACAGACTTTGGGTACTCCATGGGCCTGAACCCTCCCGAAGAAGATGCTGTGACACACATGAACTGTTCAGCTCCAGCCTGTGCAGCAGGGTGTGTTGATTCACAAATCAGTGCTCAGACACCATCCAGAAATCCTCCACTGTTCTATGGTGTTTGTCCAGTTTATGATGACATCTTGGCAAGGAATGGTAAGTACTCATTTCCTTTATTTCCAGTGATAAGCATTTTGCAGTCATGTCTACATAGACCTTATTTTCTGTAGCAGGTGATATTTTAAGCATTAGTATTTTAATTTCTTGAAGTATTTTTTTTGTTTCTGTAAGTAATATTTATTTAATCTTCTGAGGGGTAGAAACATGGTTATAAGACATCCCAGGTGTTCTGCCATAATAATCCTACACATGAGGATCCTTGACCCAGTGTAGCTCAGATGTAGACAGTTATTTCCTGTTGCTACACTCAAACCTTTCCTGTGCCTTTAATCTCTCTCAAGAATCAGAACTAATCCTGTCAATAAACAGTCAAAAATTATTTATACTGTCATCAGTTGAAGCTTACATGGTCTCTTCTGAAAGTTTTCACCTTTTCCTTTCTGTTTTAATACCAAATGCTATTAAACACCAAATGGTATCTGGAAGCATCAGCCATTCTTCACATTTTATTTACGAATTCTGCAGTGAGGAGTTACTCAATTATCTGGTGGCAGGAGCACAGCAGTGCACAGAGGATCATTCACTCTGAGATCGTGTTAAAAATTCTTACTAATAAACAGTATATTCAGATATCTTAATTTGAACAAGTTATTGTTGAAGCAAAAGGAGAGGAAGTAGAAGGATTTGATTAGTATCTGAGGTTCTGTGTAGAGCTGTTAAAGTTGTGACAGTGGATCAGTTACATAGTTGGCCTTTCTCAAAGAGAGAACATAAAAAGTAATGCAGGGAAATAAGCTTATTTGGTTGTCAGTGTGGGTGTGAAACACTCACTTGTTGAAGCTGTGCCATTGGTTAGAAAAGGTATTCAGGTATTGATTGGTATGAATGGCCAAACCCTCAGCACGTATCACCTGATGCTAGTTGGAGTGTGTAAGAGTCTTCGACTCAGTTTCCAAGAAAGAAAATCTAAAAGGACTTTTGACTGTTATGCCATGTTTGGAAGAGAAGCAGTTTGAGACCGAAGCTGGAAGGATAGTGTAAGACTTCTGTAATGTTTCTAGTAACAAACCTGAGGTTATTGAAAAAATGTGACTTTGATTGTTCTTTGTTGCAGAGAGAATACATGTGTATGAAGATAAAAAGGAAGCTCTCCAAGCTGTTAAGATGATTAAGGGTTCACGTTTTAAAGCTTTTACAAACAGAGAGGATGCTGAGAAATTTGCTAAAGGGATCTGTGATTATTTCCCATCTCCAAGCAAGTCCTCTTTATGTTTGTCTCCAGTGAAAATGGGATCCTTTAACAGAGGTGAGGGGGTTCATCTGTCTGCAGTCAGTACAGTATACAGGGTTACATTTTTTGTGAGAGGAGCAACAACTTCAATATACTAATAACAGAAAAAAATCGAAAGGTGAAGCATCTTATAAACTGAAGTTTAAAACAATGTTTGTTTTAAATGTAAAAACTGTTGCTGCTCTTCCAAAGCTGAAATGTTGGTAATGGTCTGCATAGATACATTGCTTAGTAGTCCATGGTTTTATTTGTTTGGACTTGATTTTAGGCATAGGCTTCAGGATTTTCAGGTTTTAGTAAGACGCTGATAAAATTGCGCAGTATATTCAAACTGTGCTTAATTGTAAAGTAAATTTGTAAGTTCACAAATAAAATGGTAACCAATAATCATGTTTCACGGTGTTCCCAGTTGCTAGATTAAAGGGATCCAGGAGTCACAGAACTGCAAAAGCAAATTTAACGTACAGAAAATTGTTACTTTTAAGTTTGGATGGAAGCAGACTGCTAATTATAAGATTTACTAGTCCCTGTTAAAGTCTGAAAGAGTTTTACAAGATGATTAATCATTTTCCTCTCCCTCCTTATTACTAACTATTACTGTATTTAAATGTCTTGTTATTAGCCTCAGTTTTCTTACTTCTGTACATTAAGGATGCAAAATTAATACATTTTGTGGATTAAAAGCTCATTTTCCTGGTCTGAGTCTGAAAACAGTGATCACTGTAAAGAAGGTATCTAGTAGAGCATGTGACTTTTGTTTGGCAGATGGCTTGTGCTCCCCTGAGACCGAAACTGCTAATAAGGAGAGAGCCAACAGCTATAAAAGTCCACGGACTCAAGATCTCACTGCTAAACTTCGGAAAGCTGTTGAGAAAGGAGATACAGCAACTTTCTCAGAACTTATCTGGAGTAACCCTCGCTATCTCATCGGGTCAGGAGACAACCCAACAGTTGTACAGGTGAAAAAGAAAACAAAATAGAAAAACCTAAGTTGTGGTTTAGTGATGTAGCATTTGGGGCCTGATGGTGGAGCTGGAAGGAATGTTGTTTCCTACTCTTTCTGCAGGATACTTTGTTTTAACCAGTGCAGAGTTTCTCTGTGTAATTGATAGTAGCTGAAAATTAAGAGAAGTGTGGCAGCTGTCTGTCTCATGTAAGTCACACATCAGGTTCCCTTCCCGGCTGAGATTTCACTTTGCCCCAGAGCAGAGGAACTGAGTATGCAGTTCTTTAG
>NW_008675536.1:6095-12672 GCF_000695815.1 Acanthisitta chloris
TGTCTTCATGTACTATTGATCTCCTCCAAATGATTGCAACCCTTTTAGAAACAGACTGATTTTAAAGGGTAAGGCCTAGGCTGTAACTAGGTGTTCCTACAGCACTGCTTACCTAAGCACCACTGTTAAATTTCAACAGCATGTATAAGGTACCACTTAGCAAGCACTGACAGTCTTACTTGAACAAATGCCTTCTATCAGAGCAGCTTTGTGAAGCTGTTGAAATTTTGTATGTAATACAACAAAGTACAGCTGAATTCTCTGTATCTATGTATATACACACACATTTTCCTGCTCTTTTTATGTACTGCACTTCCTACCTCCTTTTGCTTTGTAGTATCTAAATATACCTTCTTTGCCACATTTTTGCCCTAGAGGTAAAAAAGGATTATAGCTGAGTATAAGAATAATGTGGGTGCAAAGATGCATAGGTCTTCAATGTCATATAATTTGCTGCAGTTATGAATGTTTATGTGCAAATATCTTTTCCTAATTAAGAAGCAAAAATCTGAGTACAAGACTCCACATGGGAACCTTTTTTATTTTCACAGGTTAATCAGTAGGAGCAGAAAACTGGTTAGATTTTGGTTGATTCTAATGTTGGTGTGTTTTTTCAGGAAGGGTGTAGGTACAATGTCATGCATGTTGCTGCTAAGGAGAATCAACCTGGTATCTGCCAGTTACTGCTGGACACTTTAGAAAACCCTGAATTTATGCGGCTCATGTACCCGGATGATAACGATGTCATGTTGAAGAATCGAATCCAGTACATTGTTGACCTTTACCTTAACACTCCGGATAAAGGGGTAAGGCTGGGTGCTTGCCTGGTTTTATTGTTATGGAAATCACGGGAAGGTGTTAAGGATGTGTAAGGAAGGTGACAAGAGAACTGGAGGGGATGTTTGTAGCTAAATGAGCTATTCATGGGTCTTGTGGGTCTTAGAAGTCAGTATTTCAGAGTATGGTGGGAAAGGATCTATTAAGAGCCCAGATGACTTGTCATGACAATTATTTACCTTTCCCAGTCTCAAAATGTAATGTGTGGTATTATCCTCTTTCTAAATGCATGCAAATTTTTCCTTTTTTTCCCACTGCAGGGCTTTGATACTCCATTGCATTTTGCCTGCAAGTTTGGCAATGTGGATGTTGTTAACGTGCTTACCTCACACCCAGCTATTGTAAAAAACCCAAGAAACAAATATGATCAAACTCCAGCAGAAGTAAGTCTCTCCACGTACACAACAAACCCCAAAATGCCTAGTCAGTAATTTTCGTGTTCAAACGTTTGCTGAGTACTGCAGATAGAAGGCTTGTAGTACTAGTGCCATGACTAGAGTGTAAATTCTTTATAACACTAAAAATATTTTATGTTGATTGTGGAAGAGTTTTAGGTTATATAGATGTGGACATATTTTAGTGGTTTGGTCTAGTGTGAATTAAAAGTACTGGATGAGATGGATAGAGGCCAATAATGTGACTGTTCAAGAAGAACAGAGATTGCAGTTGATTTGAAAATGAACTCTCATGGTTTCCTAACAACTAAAATTATATTAACAGGTAGTTTGTGAAAGAAGCAAGAATAAATCTGCAGAATTGAAAGAAAAGCTAAGAGAGTACTTGAAAGGTCTGTATGCAGAGTTTTATACTGTATTTTGGCTCTTTGCTGTTTTCTGTTTGCTTCCTGGAGCATTTTGGTTCATAAATGTTGCTGCTGTACAGTGTTGTGAAAACCAAAGGGAAACCTTAAAACTGAGCAAAACAGAAAACTTTTGTCTTTTAAGTGACACAGTCAGAGCTCTTAATGTATGGATCACAAGGTTGCCCTCATGGCTCTGGTCTGTTGGCACAGCCCTTACTCAGCAAGCCTGGAGCAGAATGGTTAACCTAAGACACAAAAGCCCTTTACAGAGCATGAGATGTATGTGTCGTGTAGTTTCTTTGATACAGAAATTTCACTGGTTTGTCACGTGTGTTTAGGCATTTGCAAAAGGTTTTGAGATTTGTGTAAGGTTCTGAGGGAAGGGCTCTGTGTGTCTTTGCAGTATTTTGTCCCTGAGGGAGCCTGCACTAAAGCATGAGCTGTCAGCAGGCAGTGAGCACTGAACCAGGGAGTTTGAATTGCAAGCAGTTTTACTCGTGAAATAAAGTGAGGTGGTTAAGTGTATGGGTGCATTGATGTTTCAGAAGAAGCAGCAGGCTAATGGAACAAACCTCTTAAGAAAGCTTTGTATTACTTATTTTAGGCCAATACTATGTACCACTCCTGAGAGCAGAAGACAATTCCTCAGCTCCCATCATTGGCACCCCATGGTCACCTGATAAGACAGACGATGGCCCCCAAAGAACTTCATCGAAATACCCTGGCAACCCCAAAGATCCAGTGTTGTCCATAAGAGCTTTTGCAGGGCCCATGAGCCCCTCAAAGGTAAGGAGAGTATTTCATATGGCTGTAATGCCTATTTTTTTTCCTCAGTAAAGACGTATTAGAAGATCCACCTTGTCCTTGTGTGGTGTGGCATACTCCTGGTATAGACTGTGGCTCTTTTTCTGGAGGAGGTGGGTCTTCCTCCTTGGCAAAGAAGAAGCACAGAAACTTTTAAATATGTTTTAATTGCTGAGAAACAGAAACATGGTGCAAATAGAAAGAGTTGAAGTTCAGTCAAAATAAAGTTGTTCTTTTCAATTTATTCAAAGAGCATCTTTGGCAAATGTTTCCATGTCTTACAGCTAGTTGCTGTAACTTCTTAACCTGAAGCAAAGCCTTTCAGTGGAGCAATGATTAGGTGAAAATCCTTAACTGTGTCTCTGTCTCATTTCTAGAAATTGCCACTGGATGTTAGAAGTTCTTTATCACGTCTATAGGTTGAGTTAATTTCTATATTTTTCTGAGTGGAAAAATTGACGGCCAAGCAGTAGGTGTTGGGGTAGTTTTGGAGAAGTATTAATTGTATAGTAGAAAATAAAATCTTGAGGTTTCAGGAGGAATACTAGCTACTTGGTAAATATCTTCTAAGCCTGTAGGTGTTTCTTTGATTCATTTGGCTACTATGAACACACTGGAAGTATGACAGCTTTAGAAAGGGTGAAAAAATACAGTGGAGGACTTCATGTCAGCTGATGTTTGCATTCATCAAGGCTGATGCTTAATGCTTTTTCTACTAAATACTCTTTATTGAACAATTTTCTGTTCACCTGTCAGAAATTTAAATCTCTCTTATCCTCGGAAAAATATTACTTAGGGTGTAAACAGTTCATCATTTTGATTGCTGACAGGTATTTTTAATGTCTGAGTGTAATTCTTAGTCATCATTGTGACTTTGTCATATGAAGTTTTAAAGTGTGGGATTTTACAAAAATTCCCTTGAGGCCTTCAGACTTCAAAATGGACAGCAAAAATATATGCTAATAATTGGAGCAAGTTGTGCATATAAAAATAGCCTTTTTGCATCCTAGAAACCAGTGACCAGGAGAGCTTTTGTGATTAAATAAAATAATAATGACATGGCAAAATTACAAGACACTTCTGTTTTCTGCTGCACACAAAACCAGGCAGGTGTGTATCTGTACTTTGTCTTTAAGGTGGTTGTACATTTTAGTCCTTCTCTTTTGATGAGCAGTTAGGAGATGAAACTAACCAGTAATACTGGGAGGAGTAACTTTAGGCCCAGTGAGAGATCCTTCACAGCTGGAGCTGAGCAATAGTTATGGCAGAAGTTGATCTCTTCACCTGAGGACAGCAAACAGCTAAACATCTAGACTTGTAGGCAGACATTTAGCCAGCACTGAGCTGCTTCATATTGTGGGAGGCAGGTTTTTTGATTTCTGTCTATTCTTTAAAGGCTGAGGAGTTTCGCAGGCTTTGGAAGACTCCACCTCGAGAGCGAGCTGGCTTCGTCCACAACGTCCGGAAATCTGACCCGGAGAGAGGTGTCGAAAGGGTTGGAAGGTATCTAAAAAGTATCAGTCTAAAAAAAATAAATAATAGAGCAAGTAAAAGCAAAAGACTGTGGTGAGAGCACAGTTAATTACTTACTGAACTGTATCTCGGGGCAAAAGTTACTGCAGAAATATTTAATGAAGTGCATTGTAGTTGGATTTTTGCTATGTTTTTGTGTAAACAAAATAGCTGAAATGTGAGAGCTCTTAGCTTTGGCAGTAAAGATATTTTAACTTTTATTGGTGGTATATATGGAATGCTCTTCTCAAACATCCACTTGCCTAACTTGTCAGGAGGTCTAAAGTTAGGCATAACCTCCTTGTTCTGTGAGTGAGGGGTTGGGGAATGGGAGCAGAATGATGCTAACACGAATGTGTGGCTTTGTAGAGCTCTGTGTGGGGTATGTCCTTGCTGTTAGAATACCTTCTATCAGCAATATATGGGACAAACATACTTGGTTCAAAGTTGACTAGACTTCATTCTTTAAAATAACTTCTGCCATTACCAAACAGAAAAAGCTGTTGGACAGACTATCATTCAGATTAGGCCTCCATCAGTACAGATTCATGTCTGATGTCTGGATACAGATAGCAATGCTGGATACAGATAGCAATGCTTGTGGTGCTAACTGTAAGAACAGTAGATTAAATTTGAAAAATACCCTAGACCGAATGAGATGATGCTTTGTTTGCTAAGGATGTGTGTGTGCTTTTCAGACTGTTGATTGTTGCAGAAATATATTGCCTAGTTGCACATTTGTGCTCTTATTCATAGCTGATAAAATGTGATCAGAAAAGTTATTGTCAAACTGCTATTGATGTCTTCACAAATGATTCGTTTTATTTTATTTATTGCAGGGAGTTAGCTCATGAGCTGGGGTTCCCATGGGTTGAATACTGGGAATTTCTGGGCTGTTTTGTTGATCTGTCTTCCCAGGAGGGGCTGCGAAAATTAGAAGAGTACCTGAGTCATCATGAAATGAGCGAAAAGGCTCAGCAAGAAACAGGGGAAAATGAAACCTGCAATAGATATAAAACTCCACATCCCTCTGGTAAGAGAAGGGAAATGCTGCAAACAACAAGGTTGTACCTAGGGAGAAGAGGGAGAGCAAAAGCTTCGTGCCCAGGGGAATCAGTGCTCACCTGTTGTGGTTGCTGTTATTAATCTGTTATCTAGAACTCTAATAATAGCGTTAAAAAAGTAGTCAACAACACTGTGAAGGTAGGAGAAGTGCAACAGACTTGATTAGATGTTATTTTCCTTTCACGTGAAGTACTTTATTTGATTGTAGCACCCAAATGAAATCCCTGTAAGAAAACCTCTCTCTTCAGTATGTTTTCACTCAGAGCATTTGGGAATTTATCTTAAAGTGTAGAATTTTGTAATCCATAGATATGGAATAAATTTACAATTAAAGGTGAAAGACACAATGAGCAAAATTCAGGCTTCTTAGACCACTCCACTGCTTGCCATGTGTTTGTGGAAGGCAACATTAGTCCCAAATCTTCGTCCTCCTCCCTCCTTTTCTGTGTGCTTACAGATCCAAAGGGACTCTGGTACTGGGATAAACCTGACCTAAGACCCTGAAGGATAGTCATTGGACTAGGCATAAGCCTTTGTGCTTTGGAAGAGATGAAACCTTAAGCTATTCTCTATTAGTAACATTTTCCTGCCCTATTCTGCCTTATCCTGACTTTATCCTTTATTGCTGGTTAGTGATGGAAGTGAGGAGTGTAGGAAATGGAGTTCTCAAGTGACTGGGATAGGAAAGGTTATTGGCAGAAAATATACATCTGCAGTGCTGTCGTTTGGCATTTGTAGCTTTAGGCAGGTTAGTTCATGCTGTTCTTATATAAATAAAATTAGGGCTTCAGAAATAGGATAAGGCCTAAAGATCGAGATTTGTTCCTAGTTTGTATACTTGTGTTCTGGTGAAAGTCCTTATATCTCTTGTTTTTATTAAAATTGTTATAGGCAAGAGTAAAAAGTCCTGCAATTCCATTTCTGTGGGAGCATTTTTGGATGAGGATGATGATGACATGAGCTTAGAAGAAATTAAGAACAGGCAGAATGCAGCACGGAACATCAGCCCACCTGTGGTGTCCAAGGAACCCAGCATTGCTGCCATTGGAGATGCTGGATGTGACATCCTGTCAATGGAGCGTGCAGTGAACATCATGGAAACGTCGCGTCGCCCTCGGCACTACGAGAAGGCAGATTCTGCCAGCAAAAATGGGTTCTGTAACACGGTGTCCAGTGAAAGGATAATCAGTGACAGGAAGCACAAAGGAGGAGAATGCCTTGTATCGCCCGTTTCCAACTTAATGTCAGAGTTTGAAAGCCTGTCATTCCAGGAGCAAGAAGCTGCAGGAGTATCTCATCAACTCCCTGAAAAAACTGGGAATGAGGGAATTCTGGACAACACCTGCTATGCAGCATCACTGGCAAGTTCTCAGCCAAGTGTTACAGGTGAACCTGGAGAGACCAAGTTAAGGACAGAACACAGAATTCCATTAGAAATGGAGAGACTGTCCATGGAATCTGGAATTCAGGCTAAGGAGGCACAACAACGTCAAGGACATTTTTCACAGAAGCTTCTTTTGAAGGCTTCACTCACAAATGGCAACTCTAAGTTATTCC
>NW_008675536.1:12688-21041 GCF_000695815.1 Acanthisitta chloris
CTTTTAACTTTGTCCTTGGGTTTCTGTTTGCAAAAACAAGATGTGTTTTATAAAAGGTTGGGGTGGTGTGACACTAAGCACCACTAGTTGCAATCAGCCTTGAATGACCATCTGAAAGTGCTCCAGGGTTTGTGGAGTTCTCCAAGCTGTGCAATTCTCTTGCACCTTGGTACCTGAACACTGTACCTACAGCTGAAGGAAGAGAAGTTTTGTCCTTGGGTTTCTGTTTGCAAAAACAAGATGTGTTTTATAAAAGGTTGGGGTGGTGTGACACTAAGCACCACTAGTTGCAATCAGCCTTGAATGACCATCTGAAAGTGCTCCAGGGTTTGTGGAGTTCTCCAAGCTGTGCAATTCTCTTGCACCTTGGTACCTGAACACTGTACCTACAGCTGAAGGAAGAGAAGTCCATGTTTCCAAATGAGTTTCAGTTAACTTGGCTGTTCACATTCATCTGACAGGGTTGTGGCTTCATGATGAGCCTGACTTAGATTAGCAAAGTGTTTACTACACTCTTGGGATATCCTCAGATGAAATTTCCAAAACTTCTGAGGCTTCTGTGTAATTGCAGACAGTCACTCCAGGGCCCGCTGGAGAGAGCTTATGGAGAAGCTGTTTAGAGAGGAGCACAGGCAATCTGTTTGCTTATCTAAAAACTAAGTGGTTTGGAATTGGGGTGTTTTAGTGCCTGAACAAATTTGTAGTTCTCTTTTCATCTAGTTCTGTTTCTTTTCTAGGGAGCAGCCCTCAAAGCTGGATGGTGATGTCTTAGCAGCCATAGAAGCAGCAGAGATTGATCCACAGAAATACCCAATGATTTACAAATGGAAACACATGGTGCAGTCATACTCCTCATCTGACAGGCAAAGGTATGGCTGCACATCCAGTCAAATGAGTTGAAACAAAACTTTTAGAGGATCAGCTGCAGAACAGCTTGAACAGCAGAATTTAGGGCCTTGTTGCTCACAAAGATCTTGTTTTAAATATTCTGCTCACAAGGAGAGTTTCCTGGTGCTGCAGTCACATTCCTTCCATTACACTGCACTTCCAAGTAACATGTCTACACTGGCAGATCAGACATGAGTGTTTTCCAGTTGGCCAGTGTCTCACTTTGCTGATTTAGTACTTGGATCCTTCATTGGACTTAGTGGTAGTTGTGCTGTTGGTTGGTAATTCATCCCTGTTGTGTGTGCAGTGCAGGAATGTTGTGTTGCTTTGAGGTACTTAGGTTGTGCAGAGGGACATTAAAGTGGGTTTCATATCTTCAGACATCTTTTTATTACTGTTTTTATTTTTGCCCTCTATTACCTCAGTCCAAAGGAATTGTTAGTGTGTAGGATGATGTGTGTGTACTTTTGTGAGAGGATGTTGTGTTTTGCCACACAAACAGTGGATGAAGGCTGCATTTGTTGGAAGGCCTAAGGCAAGTTATCCTGGTCATGTTTTATTTTGAATGTTGCTGGGTTTGGGAACCCAAAGACACAGTTTTCATACAAGTGAGTTCCTGTGGTAATTGTACTAACATAAAGATTCCTTTCCATTGTGATAGACATTGGCCAGAATACTGAGGAGTCCCTTAGAAAGCTGCCAATGTCTATATGGTCATGATAAAGTTCTTGGAAAACTAACAGATGACCCAGTACCACACACCAGATCAGAAAGGGGGCAGGAACAGAAAGCAATTCAGTGACCTGTCCTGACTTTTCTCTTGTTCCTCCTTCTAGCTTTCTTAAATGTGTGAAATTCCACTTATTATGAGAACTGTTTCCACTAAGTAGTTCTTGATATAGGCATTAAGCATAACTTTTTCAAACGTGCTTTAAAAACAGAGCCTTGAAAGCTCTGTCAGAGCCTGCTTTAAAAATATAACTGATTGGCTTTATTGGCCACAAAATTCAGCGTTGGAGTTGGAAACCAGCAGCTGTGCAGCTGTGTTAAGGTAGCAGAGATTGGAGCATGAGGAATGTTGTGGAAAGAGTTGAAACAACACGTGACAGGGCTGGAAGGAGTGCAGGTGGTAAGTGGAAGGGGAGACACTGCCCGGTGCTAAGCACTGGGAAAGAGAGCAGCTTCCTTGTGCCTGTTTCAAACTACACTGAAATAGGGCCAGCAAGTGTTGCTTCAGAAAAAAACATGAAACTCACCAAGATTTCTTTGAGTTAAAGTGGAGCTAAAAACAGAATTGTTTTCATGCTTCAGCTGATAAGTGTCCTTCTGCTACTTCACTTTTCAAAGTCGAATTCTCTCATCCCCTGATTTGTGTGATTCATTTTTCAAAAGGAACAGTCTTAGGCTTTTTATGTTCTTACTCCACTCTGTGGAAGATCCAGGGTGTTGTTCCAAAGTGCTAATATGTAGCACAAGCTTCTGGGTGTAATCACATCAGGAAATTCATGCAAATGTTTGCCAATGCCAAGGCTTGTGTCAGCCTCCTTCACTTTGCAGTGCTGCCTCTGCCAAAAGCAGAGATGGCATACACTCACTCTGTGCTAGGGATGTAGGACTGACTGCAAAT
Organism: Acanthisitta chloris; assembly: GCF_000695815.1. Classification (NCBI taxonomy): domain Eukaryota; kingdom Metazoa; phylum Chordata; class Aves; order Passeriformes; family Acanthisittidae; genus Acanthisitta; species Acanthisitta chloris. Next base: position 15,204 of record NW_008675536.1, read on the forward strand.
ACCAGAGCTAACAATGCAGATACCTGCAGGTCTGTCAGGAGAAAATGATTTTCAGAAGGTTTTAGATAAGCTGTGTGAGTGCAGAGGGGCCATGGCTGGGGGGCGGTGGCTTCACATTTACTCATTTATATATTTAAACCTTATAAAACGTTTTTAGCTTATGGCATGTTTTCTGTAGAGGCTCATTTTAAAAAATCATGTCACATGTCAAAGAAGGGCCAGATGCTAGGCACAACCCGTGGTCATTCTGCTGCCTTGAGCTTAAATTTAGAGAAAATGGAAAGGTTTTTACAGACAAGGGTTTTTAATTTAACAAAGGAAATACTTTGCTCTGTTTTCAAAGAAAGTTTAGATATTAGTTCTCATCAATTTAAGACAAAATCTGACACTATAGTAAAATTGTATTACTTGTGTGGCATCTAAAGGTTATTTTTAACAAAAAGGCAGGGAATTGTGCTCAGCCACAGCAGCAGCAGCAGCAGCACTAGCCAAGGGCAGGTCAGCCGTGGTCCTGATGCCCTTTTCTGATGAGAGGCTTGCACTGAAGTGGCCCAGCTGCTTCCCAAGCCCCTGTTTCTTTTCTTGATGGCCACTTCAGAGCAAATGACCTTCGTGATTGAGGCAACACAGAATGTATTGTACTGTCACTGTTTCTTCTCAGATCTGTCCCGTACCAGACGTGATTTCTGTCAGCTGGTGCATTAGTTCCAAGGTGTACAAGTGATTCAGAGCTGCAGTGCTGCTCTTACTGCAGTTTGCTTTAAAAATGCAAAATGACTTCTTGTTTCTTTCAGTTGGCCAAGTCCAGCACTGAAGGCAAGATTCCAGACCCAAGCCGCTGCTGCTGGCCTTCCAAACGCTCCAGGGTATCCAAATTCAGGAAGAAATAGTCCTATACCAGGAAGTCCAGGAAAACACAGCAGTGCTGCCTCGTTCTCTCCGGAGCGTGGGAGTCCTGGGCGCTACAGCCCAGCCTGTGTCCACCAGGCTCTGCTAAAACTGAGGTATTTTGCAGAGCCTCCTGCCCACTAAAATACGATTCATCGTCCTGGGACTTCAGTGATGTCACTGGTAGAGTGGAGGGAAAAACTACAGTGTTATTAAAGTGACATGAGCTCTGTACTTGGCTATTTATTTTTCCTCAATTGAGGACAACTGTATGTTAAAAAAAATGGAATATATGTCTTAATGCCATATACAAGATAGATTATTACTGGTGATCTGCAAGAAGTTTGTGCCAGTCAGTGCAGTTGTCCAGTAGCTCTGAACTAACCCTTGTTGCCAGTACCAGGGTGAGTCAAACTGTCCCCTAGAAATGGTGGTATTTGTTATCACTAGTTATCCTTGTTGTAATGAACACATTAGCCCTCAACTGCCTTTCTTCACCTTGGATAGTAGAGGAAACACATCATTAGCAAACAGAGTCTCAGGAGATGAAACAAATGGCAGGAAATGAAACGTTCTCCTGCTTGCAGGGGGAATGCTCACAGTGAAAAGCCTAAAACAAGCTTGAGTAATGCAAGGACAGGTTTCCAGTATGGAGCAGGGATGTGAAACTCTGTGCATGAACAGGATATTTCTAGCCAGCAGTTGGGGCTGGACAGTTAATACTCACACACACACACACATATACACACACACACTCACCTGTACATATGTGTGTATGTCAGCACCAATGTGCACAGAGAACTTTGAGTCTCTGCTTATTCTGAGGCTGTTGCAAACACCAGGATCTACCGAGTACTTTAGTAAAGGGGCACTATAGGAACTACTGGAGATTCCTTTAGACAGTAGTGTGAAGATTAAGGAAAAAAAACATTAAAAATTAGCTGTTTTTTTCCCACAGAAGCTTTTAAGATTAGCAGATTTTCATAGTTATTACACAAAAGCACATCAGCAATAATCTCAGCAAATTTACCAGCAAGACACCTTAATGGTCTAGTTTGTAATATTATACTAGTGTGGTAGCCACTGGCCCATGAGGTGGCTCCTTATTTCCCAACTGTAAAGAGAGAGGAATAAGGACTAAAAATATTTTTATTGAAACCTAAGCTTTTACTGTGTCTCTAGTCTTGACATGGTAATGAGTTTTTGTTACAGCAGTCGATAATTTTATTCTTCAGCCTTCTGTAAGAATGACTTGTTTCGACAGCACAGTGCTGAGAATGAACAAAGCTTTCAAAACTCTAGAGAGCTTTCCAGATCAAGCCTAATGGTTGTAATGGCAAGGGAGGGAAGGCTTCCAGAACAGAGCTCTTGGGCTTAAAAAGAAAGAGAAACCTATCTATTCTTACAACATAAATCTGATCAGAAAGTGAAGCTCTGCCAAGGCTGTGCAGGTAAGAAGGGATGGATTAGTCTTCACTGGTGCCACACAGCCAGTGAGAAAGCACAGAGCTGCCTTGGATGGCTGTAAGGGAAGTGCACCCAGGTTAAACACCCACCCGTGGGAGCAGGAAGGGTCAGCCCAGCTGCCCCCGTGGCTCCACCTCGGGCGGCTCCGGCGGCCGCTCACGGCAGTGACTGTTCTGTACACAAACTGTGCACCCCTCAGCAGGTTCATCATTTGGTACAAACCTGAAACACTGCACTTAATGCTTTTGCAAGCTCAGTAGTGCCTTTTGTAATATATTTTTTTAATTCAATTTTTGTTCTTTTAAAAGTTTTTTAAAAAAAAAGTGGCATCCACTTGCTCTGGGCACATACAGTAGTTTTTCTCTGGGCTTTCTAAACAGGAGTTATTTCCATGTCTCTAATTTTGATTATGCAGAGTGATAGCTCTCCCTGGGGGGAGAGAGTCCTCTTTTAGAACTCATTCTACAAAGGGTTATTTTGCTCTTCTGTTCTAATTAAGCCTATTTCCAGTGAGCTGGACATTCAGAAGAGCTACTTTACACAAATGCTTGTGGTAACTCCAGACAACTAGCTGGGACTGGGGAGAGGACATGATTTAAGAGACATTTGTAAACAAAACCAAACCCCAAGCAACCTGCTGTTACCTGACTTTTTCATAAGGGTTTGGGTTTTTTTATCTGGTTTTCAATAAAACATTTTAAAAGTCCCAAATATCTACAGTTTTACTTTAAAACGTTTGGGGTAGGGTTTTTGGGGTTGGGTTTTTTTGGTTGGTTGTTGTTTTTAAGATAATTTAATGTAAATTATGTTTTTATCATTCTGGAGAAATTATTCAGCTAATGAGTAATTGCCTAGTACCATGTTAAAGCTGAACTGATGGTGTAAATTGCTGTGGGTGCAGCTGCTCTTCTCCACCCTGGTCCCTCTGAGCTGTCGTACAGCAGCTTTGCCCTTTTGCTAAGAGTTTGTTACTGAGCCAGGAGACTGATACTAACACTATTTCTTTGTCCTTTTTACCTTTATTATGCTTTGCTTTATTTTTTTAATATTTAAATGTTACTGTATGTACACATAGCCATACAGACACACCCCACACCTCCACCACTCCCTCGCCTTCCATGGTGTCATTTTGTTTTGGTTCAGTCAAGAGAGTATTTTTTTTGTGTTATATACTGTGCATTAGTCCAGTTGTACTGCACTTGAGGTCATTTTTCTAACAATGTATTTACTTCAGCTATAAAAAAACCATAGCGATTTATGTAGCAATTTGATCATTTGTGATTGTGAAGAAAACTCTTGAACACTGAGCCTGTGGACACACTTTAAGTCAGAGTGATAGTGCTTCAGTTGTGTTTTCTTGGCCAAAAGTTCACTTCTAAAGGTGCAAGAGATTAATTGTGGTTTTTGTTGGTTTTTTTAAATTAGCCAAGTGTCATGTTTCAAATACAGAACTACCCCACTTTCTATTAAAACCAAACGAGTAGCTGAAAGTGTCACCCTGTGTGTAGTGTGTGGGGCATGGGGAGGGGCTGGGCTGGTAGCATGACAGGGCAACTCACTGCTTTGTCCAGACCTTGCCAGCACAACTACCTGCAGCTTGTGTGTGCACAGTGACACTGGATTACAGCCCTGAAGACTGAAAAGACAGGAACTCAGAATACTGTAAACAATTTGTACTTCATTTTAAATGTCATACTTTTCTCCCCACCTGTGCCCTGCCATGGGGTGTAGAAGGGTGGGTATGGGAGAGGGTACATGTATGCACACACACAAATGAAAACACAGAGAATTTTCATCTTACTGGTGTTGGTGCTCCTGGTCCATGTGGTGGTGACACAGCCCTGCAAATGGCTGTGCTTAAGCCACAGCAATCCCTATTGGGCATCTCTGTGACTGATGACAATTAACTGCACGAGCTCCTATCTCAAGTTTACATTTCAGAGGGTTGGAGCTAAAAGGACACACAAGTGCACTGTTGCCCTCTGTGGTGTGGCACACAATGGCTGCTGCACGGGTAGTCCCTGCACAGCACTCCATAGATGGCACAGCTGCTCCTGCAGCCACTCAGATGAAGAGACAGGAAAGAAAGACAGACCAAGTATTTTATTCAAAACTTTTAAAAAGTTAATTGACAAAAACTGACAAATTATTCTCATTGCATCAATGAGAAATACGTCACAATGGTTTCCACTTGCCCCCACACCTTGCGTTACACAGCGATTATGATTTGTTCCCTACTAGCCCCAGTTCCTTGAACTCATCCTGATGTACCAGCCAACAAGTCCATAAACTCTGTCTCCATAGGTTTTGTGCCCTGGTTGTGCTTCCTCCAGCTCTGACAGGAGTGAGTGTAGGATCTCATAAACATCCTTATTGATAAGAGAACCTGTCAGACAAGTTAGTTACATTTGCTGGCCTACAGTCTGTGTTCTGTCCCCAGGGCAGCCTATGCATACAGTGAAATCTTCCAGCTATTAAGTAAGCCAAGTTCCTACACCAGCCTTTAGCTGCAATGCTGCTGAGCCCTCCCCAAGCCCAGCAGAGTCAGAGCTGTATGGAAGAGGCACTTGGAGCATTCTGCCTGACCCCTGTCCCACACACTCAGCTGAGGAAAGTCATCCCACGGCCCTTTGCTCACCATTCCAGCAACAGCAGTTTGCTCCAGTCCTGCAGAACCTCTGACCTGCACCATCACTACCTGGAACTCAGTGGTGGTATTTCTCTACTCTGAAAGGTATCGACAAATAGGAATCAAGGGGGGAGAGAGCACTCAAAAATGAGTCAGTAACTCAAAGTGCTTTCAGAAGATTGCTGCTGTCCTTTCCTTCCATCTTACTGTTCAGACTCAGCCCCACAGCCTTTTCCAGACCATGTTTTAGTTAAAGGCTGTTCAGAATACCTTACAGGACATCCTGAGGATAGCAGAACACTTAATATAAGCAGTAGTTAATTCTAGCACCATAGCTCTGAGGCAAATGGTTTTATACCCTCTGCTTTATGCTTATAACCTTTAGGCACAGTTTACATGGGCTTTTTGGGGGCAGAAGGGAACAATGGCATGACAAATATACACACTCAACAGCTTACAATAACTGAAGCCTTATCCCTTTGTCCTCTGAACAGCAGAATACCCTGTTTGTCACTTCTTGTGCAGGAGCTGAAGCAGGCTGGCTCGCCCTCTGGGTTAGCTGCAGTGGGACACAAGGCTGTTCCCACACCAATCACGTCCCTGCACAAGAGGAATAGCCACAGCAGCAGCTTTGGTTATAGAAATTTATGGCAGAGTGGGGAGAGAGTCAGTGCTCTTGCAACTGCTGAGCAGACATTCAATTTCTGTATTCCACAGCTCAGTTCTGGGGAATACTTAAGGACTGGACATCTTCAGGCTTACAAAGATTTCTTCTTTTCTGGACTGAAAGGCAGACATGAATATGAAGGAGGCAAGGGGCAAAGGACATGTTCTGGGTTGCAATGGTATGTATT
>NW_008675537.1:0-2148 GCF_000695815.1 Acanthisitta chloris
GGGGGCTGGGGACAGTGGGCTGTGTCCCCCCCTAATCTCGACCTCTCGCACGGCTGGGACAGAGCTGGGGGACATGGGGGTGCTCCGGTGGGCACTGTTGGGCAGGGGGAGCGTTTCCTATCGGGGTATCTGCTGGGGAACCTTCAACCTTGGGGTGGGTCATGGGGAGAACCCCTCCAGCCTTGTGGGGGGCAAAGGGGGGAATCTCTCCAGCCTTAAGGGAGGAAAGCTCTCCACCCTGAGTGGGGGCACAGGAGGGGACACAGGGTGGGTTCCTCCTAGCCTTAGGTGTCATGGGAGGACACCCTTCCAGCCTTAGAGGGGGGTCACAAGAGGGAACCTCCAGCCTTGTGCAGGACACAGAGGAGGAAACCTCTCCAGCCTTAGTGGGGGACATGGGGGGAACTCTCCCACCCTTGTGGGGCACACAGGAGACAGACAGAGGATGCTGACTTAACCCTGTGGTCAACCTCTCCCACCCTGTGCACCCCTCAAAGAGACCTCTGGGTGCCCCAAACCAGCGACTTCTGCCACCCCCATTGTCCCAGTGCACCCAAACTGGCCTCCCCCACATCTCCCACATCCATCAGCTCCTGGATTTGGGGCTCCACTAGCGCCAGCCTGGCCCAGCACCTCTGGCAGCACCAGTGCCTCCCAGTCCCAAACTGGTTCAGGACTGCACAGACCTGCTCCCCACTTGCTCCCCACTCCCCTGCCACCCTCCCCGGCCTCCAGCTCCCCAACCGGCTTTTCCAGCCGGAGCATCCCTCTCCCGGCAGGGAGCAGCCCTGGTGACAGCCTGGCTGGAGGGACACAGCCAGGCTCGGACCTGGGAACTGTCCCCAGGGAGACTCAGCACAGCTCCCAGGATGGGATTGTCCCAGGCAGTTCTGTCCCGTCTGAGTTAATTCCTCGAATTCCCAATTACAATTCCCATGTGGGAAATGAGCCTGTGCCATTCCTCACTCTTTAGGGTCACTCTGTGCTTCCCAAAAAAACTCCTGCTTCCCTCCAGGATTCAACTTGAGTTCTGTTTGTTTCTAGATTTCTCTCTCTATTTCTCCTTTTCCTATTTACTCCTGCTCCTACTTCTAACCCTATTCCTACTCATACTCCTATTCCTGTTGATTCCTCTTCCTAGTCCTATTCCTATTTATTCCCATTACTTTTCCTGTTTATCCTTGCTCCTATTCCTATTTATCCTAGTTCCTATTATTATTCCTCTTCCTATTTATCCCTACTTTTATTCCTATTCCTGTTCTTATTTATTCCTATTCCCATTTATCCCTTATTCTACTCATTTTCCTATTCCTATTTATTCCTTATCCTATTCCTTTTCCTATTCCTATTTATTCCTATTCCCATTTATCCCTTATTCTACTCATTTTCCTATTCCTATTTATTCCTTATCCTATTCCTTTTCCTATTCCTATTTATTCCTATTCCCATTTATCCCCGTTCCTATTCTTATTCCTCTTCCTATTTATTCCCACTCTTATTCCTGTTCCTATTTATTCCTATTCCCATTTATTCCTTATTCTATTCCTTTTCCTAGTCCTACTTATTCCTTACTCTATTCCTTTTCCTATTCCTATTTATTCCTATTCCTGCTTATCCTTGTTCCTATTCTTATTCCTCTTTCTATTTATCCCTACTTTTATTCCTACTCCTATCTCTGTTCCTATTTATTCCTATTCCCATTTATTCCTTATTCTACTCATTTTCCTATTCCTACTTATTCCTTACTCTATTCCTTTTTCTATCCCTATTTATTCCTATTCCTATTTATCCTTGTTCTTATTCTGATTCCTATTCCTATTCATTCCTACTCTTACTCCTATTCCTATTTATTCCTACTCTTATTCCTATCCCTTATCCCATTTCTATTTATTCCTATTCCTACCTATTCCTATTCCTACTCCTATTCCTGTTCCTATTCCTATTGCTTGTTCCTACTCCTTTGCCTATCCCAGTTCTCATTCCCATTCCCATTCCTATTCCCAGTCCCATTCCTTTCCCATTCCCGATCGCGCCGGGACTCGAACCCGTAGCCTCGCAGGCGGCGCAGTACCCTCTGCCGCCGTCAGGTGGCGCCATTGCACCGCAGTGCTGCTGGGCACAGGGGGCACTGGGGGCACTGGGAGCACT
>NW_008675538.1:0-11072 GCF_000695815.1 Acanthisitta chloris
GGAGGCACTTCGTGGCCTCTCGTAGGGCTCCCGGTTGCGCACGGAGCTGGGCCGAGCTGCTCCTCCCTCCTCCTGTCCGGTTACGTCCGCACAATGGGCACAGTGTGGGCCCGCGGCTTCCTCGGCAGGAATTACAGTTGCATGGGCAGGCACTTTATCCTTCCTGATCTCTCCTCTTCCCCCCGGGGATTTGTTTTCCAGCAGGCTGAGTTCAAAAAGGGCACGAGATACTGCTGGCAAGCAGTCTGGTGCTAAACAGACCTTTTTAGTCAGAATCACATGGATTAGACCCAACTTTCTATTCACATGCAGTGCTACCTGCGAGTTTCTCTGAATTTCACAGTGGCTGAGCTGCCAGTGTAAGTGTGAAGGTGGGTGAGATAGCACCTGAAGCCCGTGATGGAGAGCTGGAGCACAGCTTGCTGGGGTAGGTGTGTGCTGCCGTGACTCTAGGGGCATATCCAGTGCAGACTGCCGGAGCTGCTCTCCTTCAAGAAGCTCTAGCTCTGCCAGACAGCAATCTGAGAGCCAGCTGCCTAGAAGACTGCCAAAGACACCTTGTCTTCAGCCAGAGGTGAAGCTTGATGCACAAAGTCCTCGGGCTACTCTGAACAGCACAGCTAGATAGTGAGCATGAAGCATTTTGGCAGACACTTTCTCTTCACCCCTTGCCCCCAGCCTCCCTCCCGCCCACCGTGATGTCCCCTTTTCTTTTCATCTCCCTCCTGCAGTGAGTGGGTTTACAGGACAGTTTGAATAGCATCATGCTGCCTTTTTATAGTAAACATGCTGCCAGGGAACATTGTAGGATGGTTGGCTTCTCAGAACAGCAGCAAGCCCGTGAGGCTGGACAGGACGTAAATTGCCTTGGCAATTGGTGCCCATGGTGTGTGGGGAGGGTAGGAGGTGAAAGGCTGGGCTGAGTCTAGTTTCTCTCAACTGTGCCTGGAATGATCTCTGAGCAGCTCCTTCCTTAGTGCTTACTGTCAGTCTGGGCACTAAGGGCTTCTGCTTACTGGAAATCCTCTGGCTTTAACAGAGGCCAAATAGTTCCTATGCTCTGATGATGTGGGGTGCAGGCTCAGCACTAATGGTAGGAAAAGAAGCAAACCAAAAAAAGGAAACATTTTGCCAGCCCATCTGTGGGTACAGTGCTAAAGTCCAATTTACTTGGCTGCCAGCGTCTTACTCTTTGCTCAGATCCGCATGGCCACACCATTTCTAGGAAGCCTGACTCCAGGTGTACCACTGCCATTGGGTCTAAGGCAGTTCATCCTAAGTAAGCTTTGCTCAAAACGTGTCTTTCCTGGTGCTGGTGTAGGTGAGGGTGTTTTTGCACAGCACCTGCCTATGTTAGAGCTGGGGAGCAGTATGTGGGAGAATAGACTCAATATGTTGATGCTTGGCTGTGTCTTGGGAGGCTGGTAGTTGGGGCAGAGGTGGATATTCTCTCCAGTCATGTCTTCCTACTGTCCTTCCACTGCCAGGAGTGAAGGAGTCTGGCAGTATGAGGTCAGGGTTGTGGATCTTCCTGGCTGTGGTTGGAAGGGAGCAGTCCTGGAGAGGGATGAGATGGCCTTTCTGGCCCTGTCTTCTTGGGGCATCCCTTCTTGCCCTGCTCAGCTCTCACACCATGGTCTGACTGTGTATTTTCATTGCTTCTGGATGAGCTCAGCCAATACTTTGGGATAGCTAGGGATAAATTATGACTTGCTCCGAATAACCTGTAGACAGAGGCATGTCCATGGAGTATTTTAATCCCTGTCACATGAGCCCTGCCTAGAATGGAAGGCCTGATCCACTGATGGTATCCCACTGAAGGCCAACACCTTTCAGGAGAGCTCCAAACCTCTGTCCAAATGAGGAGACAGGGGCAAGGAAGCACACCAGGCTCTGAATATTGCATTGCTGGAGGTGGCAGCTTGTACCTCTCTGATCTCGGACAGCCCTCCTGGGGTCTGGAAGGGCAGCAGCTGGCAGGGGATGTTGGTGCTATAGTCTTTGAGTTCCTGAAGTGTTGCTGACAGGTCTGTTACTTGAAGTGGTAGTCTGAGGGGAAGGGAAATCCAGGTCAAACAAGCTTAAGGGGCCTTTTAATACATGCTTTGACTTGGAGGGATTTTGTTGCAGTTCTCTGTCAGGGTGCCCCTGTCCTTCCAGCTTAGCTCAGGCTTGGCATCTCTGGAGAGAGTCTCTTTTTGGCTTCTCAGGAGGAACAACTTGTCTGGCAATGTGTGCAGAGCCCTGCTGCGATATAGTGACCTCCTCCTGCCTCCAGATGCCTTTTCCAGAAAGCCATTTAGAGACCCAGATTGTAACCTGGACAACTCCCTTCCCAACATTACCAATGTACAGTCTCTCCTGTAGTAATGCCTATGCCAAAGGCTGAGAGGGAGAGGCCATATCTTTTAATAACTGTGTGATGCAGTTGGAAAAAACTTCTGGACGTGCAGTTCTCTGGTGGCCTGAATTAATGGAAATGCTCCAAGGGAGAGATACAGCTGGGCCCTGAGGGAGAAGGCACTGCAAGTGCTTTTGGGTGAGGAGGGGCAACTGTTTGTGGTTTCTGTCTTGCCTTTCCCCAGCTTTCCCCAGCTTTCCCTAGCTCCCCTGACCCCACCTGCAGAAGGCAGTAGACCTGGAGGATCTCTTTCTCTGTGCAGACTGCTCTGCTCTCTGCAGCTTGAGTTGTGTGATCATTTTTGCCTGCTTTTTCTCTCCTCTGCCTTTACCTCTCTCTCTGTTGAGCATCTGTCTGGATTGACACTCTAACTCCAGTTCTGGGGCTGCCCAGGGTATGTCACAGGGGCTCAGGTTACTGGATGTGATAATTAATCCCTTCACTGCCTTGCCAGTTAGAAACTTGTTGCTGCTATCATGTTTGGGAGGGGGCCAGGGAACTTGCATCCCTCCCCCAGCTCCTCATCTTGCTGAAGAGTTGGTGTGAGGACTCACATGTGTTACGATGGAACACAGTGGCTGTGGCTTTGCCAGCAATTCTGGAAACACGTGTACAGTCCTCCTTGTGTGGGTGGGGAACGTGATACAGGACAGCGCAGTGATCTGGGACTAGGAACATGCAGCACACAGGTTGTCATTCTCCATGGGCTGTCTGGGTAGCCTTGGGTGACACTGAGCTGTGCTTTGTGACAGGCTAGAGGAAAGGAACAGGACCAAGGTGTTGGGTGCTGTTAGACTGTGACACCCTTGGCTGTGCAGGGGCCTGTCCCCAGAGATCTCTTATGCAGTAGCTCTTCACGTGACTGTCTTTTGGGTTTCAGGTGACAGCAAGCTCTAAAACCCTCAAGTACAACTGACATGTCTTATCTGCCCTTCAAGCTGAGAATCCTTGGTTAAACAGGAGTCCTCACAGCCACCACCAGGCCCTGCCAGCTTCTCCAGCTGTTTCCAGCCACTCCTGCAACATTGGCAGCCTTCAAAGGTTAGTTATCGTGGATGTTAAGTTTACATGCGGTTGCTCCCTTGCTGTCTTAGTGCTTCTAAATCGGTAAACTGGGAATACTTGCATGGCAGAAAGGCTTGGCTCTGTGGGTATTTGAGACCTGTAGGGAGGCTCTGACCCCTGTAAGACCCCATAGCCCGTTTCTCTGGAGGAACGGACCAGATTCTTCATGTGAATCCTTGGAACAAAGTGTGATCCTATCTCTACGGTTGTTCACTTGAATGTGCACATCTGGATCCTTTTCCCCAGGCACTACTATGGCCTGTTGTTTGTTTCTAGTGTAGTGGGCAGTAGGTCACTGGGACCTGGACTGAGGAGCTGGAACAAGGTCCATGAGCCAGGGAAAATGAGAACACCCCTTCTGATGGCTGGGAGCTTGTGCTGGTGTTGTTTGTCCTAGCAACGTCTTTTCCTTCTGTCCTTTACATCAAGTTTCTGTGGGGCCGCTGTTTTCAGTGGCCACCTCTCTCCCCTCTACCACTCATTAGTGCAGGGCTTGGCATGCCAGCAGGAGGGAGCCTCAGCGTGTCTGCGCCTTGATCGGATTTGTCAAGGCTCCTTTCCTTTTCTTCCTGTTCATTGAGGACTGAAACAAAGCAAACAGAAGAGAGGAATTCCAAAGAATAGGAACAAGGGAAGAGAGGGACACTGGGGTGACAGGCTGTCCCCATGCACATGCACCCCCTGCCTTGGTCTGGCGGGGCAGAGCTGGAGGCAGAGCATTTTGGGAGGCAAGGCCAATCCCTGGCACTCCTGTACCCAGCTGTGCCACCAGCTGCCTTGCTCCCCATGCTGGAGGGCTCCTGTTCTCTCTGCTCACGTAGCTTCCAGAGAGTCAGGCTTTCTGCTGATTCTCAGCACAGGTGCATGGGCCTAAGCACAGCTTGAGGGAAATGGGCCATTATTTGAACTGCTTTGTTTGTCATGGGCTGCGGTAAAAGGTTTCCCTCTTTACCTGTGCCAGGAAATCTTCCCCTGCCAGGAGCCCCACAGGAGCCTGGCATGGAGCTGAACGTCCTGCCTGGGTGCCAGGGCAGTGAGGCACTGGCCCCTCCCCACCTTGGATAAGTGCTGGAACAAGGTCCTTTGTGCAGACAGGTCTGTGGAGACAAACATGCTCCGGCGCTCGCATTGTTTCCCAGGAGGCAGGGCACTCAGGAGGGGAGTCATGGCTGGCCAGACAAAGCTGCCACAGGTAAAGCTTTGTTGAATCTGATGAATCCCCTTGCTCCCTCCTCTGCATCCTCAGGCCATCCTGAAGTTTCCTTGTCATCCTGCCCTCGACTCTCCTATGGATTGGATCAGGGAAGGCATCAGTATGCTCAGCAGCCCTGGTATAAAGTCCTTGAGGTGAAACACATCCCTAGCAGTGACACCCCTCTCCTTGCATGTAAACCACAAGGATCAGCCTTTAAGCCACAGTCTCTGTTTCCTTTCCTTTTTCCTCCTTGTTCTGCAGCTTGGCAATCTGGCAATCTTTGCACTCCATGGCTTAATTAGAGAGCAGAGTAAAGCACTTAGACTCCAAAATGTGCAGATTAGGGGGTTACTAATCCTCTTCCTCAATGGGTACTAACATCCTGTCCAGTCTGTTATCAAGCTTCTGTTCCTGGAGTGAAAACTTGGTCAAACTTGAGACCTCTACCTTTCCTCTTGCTTTCTGTGCAGAGAAGGATGGGTGAGGGGTGACAGGAGAGCCATGGGGCAGAAACAAAGTGACCTGTGGGCTTCCAAAATTCTTAAGGTGGCTTCAGAGTCAGCACTGGCTGCCTTTGCTTCTTGTGCAGTCTGGTTGTGATCTGGTAACAATAAAATGGGTTTGGTGGTTTGTTTTGGGTTTTTTGAGTGTTGTCTTCCTGTTCTGACAAAATAACCTTTCTGTCAGAGGAAGCAATTGCTTCCCCTTCTCTGTGTGTGTTTATATACTAGGTGATTCGGTTCAGGTCTGTGCCCTCCCTGTGCATACCCCCCTCCATGTTCCCAACAGTCTCTCCTGTGCGCTTATTCCCAGTGTATCCCCAAGTGAGCCATGCTGCAGCACTGCTGAAAGAACAGGGTTCCCTGCTGAGAGCAGGAGGCTGATGCCTGACAGTGCTGCATAAGGCCAGTTGTATTCTCATCTATGGAGCCTGAGATCCCTGCACAGGACATATGCTGTCAGTGAGAAGGGGAAGGCAGAGTATTTGTGGATCCAGATGGAAGTACTAGCAGGGAAGAGGGAGTAGTGAGGATGAATATGGTGGGACAGATAAGACTCTTTCTGAAGGTGGGAGGGAAACTCGACCCTGATGGTCATAGGATGGGCTGAGGTCCTATGCCTCTGTCCCGTTCTTTGTGCAAACTGGGTGCTGCACAGAGGTTGCTGTGAATTGCAGAAGATGTGAGCTTTTGTCCTGAGCCATTCATCTGCTGCTTGTTTGAGTTTAGGTGTGCTGTTTCTTCCCTACCTTTGTCCTTTAGTGTGTGAATTCAGGGTTTAGCTCAACAGTGTGAGAAGCCCCAGGGATGGGAACACAGGTTGCAGCAGGAGGGGAGGAATGCTGGGAATGGTCAGTAAGCAGTTTGGGTGTTGGGGTGTCTTCTCCTTTCCACTGCCTGGCTTTAGGGACTGCCTCCCCTCTGTGATCCACTTACCCTCCTTTTTTGCCCTCTTCAGTCACTACCTCATTTCCAGTTTGCCAAATCCCCATATGCTTTTTTTGCAGATAAGTTTGCCGTCTCTTAGCAGCTTTTCATCCACAGTGTTGTCTGAGTCTCTCTGTAGCTCAAGTATCACTTCAGGTCTTACAAAATGCCCAGGGCACCCTGAGTGGATGGTGCTATTGCTGCTTGGTTTTTTAGAGCCTGCCCTGAGCCATCCTGGTTTGCTATTTATAGTGTAGTTGTTCCATTCCTGTGTGGACGAGCTCTGCTTTCAGCCTTGCTTGGGCACTGAGGGCACTGGTGCCAGGAATAGCTCTGGACAAGGAAGACATGGGAGTGGCTGCTTTAGCACAGCTCCCAGGTTGGGCCACTCCCTGGTGGAAAATGCACCAGGCTGCATCTGTGAGCTCTAGCTCTCCGTGAGCAGCATCCTATTCTGCAGCACAGCTGCTTCTCATGCAGAGGAAGTGCAGGGATTGCCTGTCCTTGTCAAGTGCCCCATGTGCGTGGCTGGCTGCTTGTGCTGCTGAGGCTGCTGGGCTAGAGTTCGGCGTCACAAGAGATGGCATTTGGAAGAGTTGCTCCAGTGACAGGTACCAGGGGCCATGGTGTGATGTGCCGATGGCATGAAGCTGTGTTGGGTGGTTTAAGTTGGATATTAGGAGAAAGTTCCTTACCCACAGGTTGGCTGGGCACTGGAACAGGCTCCCTAGGGAAGTGGTCACGGCACCAAGCCTGACAGAGTTCAAGACGTGTATGAAAAATGCTCTCAAGGTATATGGTGTGATTTTTGGAGTTGTCCTGTGCAAGAGTTGGACTTGATTCTTGTGGGTCTCTTCCAGCTCAGGATATTTTATATTCTGTGCTTGCACTACATAGAGCAGAGGAAGCACTGCTGCTAGGCTGTCCTTCAAGCAGTGGTAGTGACCTTGTTTGTTGCGTATCCTGAACCACTGCCCACTAGGGTGGGTGGATGCCCTTTCAGTGGGGCAACTGCCATTCCTTATATGGG
The DNA here is from genome assembly GCF_000695815.1 of Acanthisitta chloris. Taxonomy (NCBI): domain Eukaryota; kingdom Metazoa; phylum Chordata; class Aves; order Passeriformes; family Acanthisittidae; genus Acanthisitta; species Acanthisitta chloris. The sequence goes on from NW_008675538.1 coordinate 7,119, forward strand.
GCCCTGCTCACTTCTCCCAGGTGAGTGCTTGCTAGCCCCAAGAGAGTTTCAGCTAAGGCCTGAAAGGAGCCTGCAGTGCAAAAAACATCAATGCTCTCCTCAGCACTTCTGGTTGGGCAGAGCTGCTCTGGCCCTGTGGCTTGTGATGCTCTCAGTTTGTCTGAGAGCTGAACAAATAATTAATTGCTTGATTTAGTGCCCAGAATGAAAAGCTGGAGGGAAAAATACCTCAACACAGATGAATTTGAGAGACCCTTTATCTTTTAAGTGTAACACAGCTCAATTACAAACAAAACAATCCAAAATGAGGCATTTTGCTTGGAAAAGAAAGCATTTTGTTCTTGTTTAAAACTTATAGTGAAGGAGCAAATAGCTCTGAGCTGTCTGGAAGCTGTAGTTTTCACTTGATAACTATTCAGCCAAAAAACACTTACCCAGCTCTGCTGGTGACAATGCACAGCAGGCACCTGAGGGCCTGGCTCACTGCCATGCCCCTGGCACCATCCCAGAGGTGGCAGGGAGGATGGTATCATACCTCTTGTGGACTTTTCCAGGCAGAGTGCTGGTCTGGTATTGTTGGAGTCCCTTTTGTCTCCTTTTTTGCTGTAATTAACCTAATTAATTTTGCATTAGATGATGTAGACTCCACAAGCATGTGTAGGGGGTAGGTTTGGCCAGATGTTCTGGGATATGGTCTCCTCTGTCCCACCAGGGTGCAGCTCCTGATGCATGTTGTTCAAGAACATTTCAAGGAAGCAGGGAGATTTGGGGTGTGAGAGTGGAAACTTTTGTTAGTCCTTACCCATGGGCACTGCTAGCTGGAAACTTGGGGCATCAGTACTTCACAGTATGAAATTCCCACCCCTTGCTGTATGGACATGATGCCTGCTGGGTGCTTCAGCTGTGCTGATGGCAGAGCTGGAGCTGGTGGAGGGCTTGCTGCAGATTGACTTGGAGCTGGAGCTCCTAGCTGCTGACCCTGCTCAGCTCTGACCCCAGGAACTGCAAGCCCATCAGGAGATGGCAAGGGTGAACAGATATTGATGCCCAGAGCATATCCAGAGAACGGAACACAGTGAACTTAATGGACTCAGAGCTGGCCATTAGTTGCAGCACAGACATCAGCAAAAATACAGGTAGTAGAAACCTAATTCCAGCAGAGAGGAAGGGAGCTGGAGATCAGCCTCAATGCTGTTACTGTTTCAAGAGGCAGTTGGGGTCCTCCTGCCCCTTGTAATGCTCCTGCACAGTGCCCAGGCTTGGTCCCTCCTGTGCTAAGCTGTGCTGGCCAGGGAGGCATGCGGACAAGATTTGATCTGGGACTCTGTAGCCCCTGTGTTAGTGTCAGAGCAGCTGTCCTGAGTTAGGCTTGTGCTTCATCAGGCCCAGAAAAAGGCCAGTTGGTGTTGATACTTCGCCTGCTGAGTATCCTCTTGGAATCAAACAACTTGTAATCCAGGGAGGAAACAGTGTGTTGAATGAACATTTCCCTCTGTGAGTTTCTTGGGGGTCCCAGCAGCACATTGGCAGGGTTTCGTGGTGGAGAAGGCACTGGGGTCACCTCCAGGTGCCTGGTTGGAGCAGTACTGGCTACCCCACCAGACTGTGCAGGAAGCAGGCTCAAATGGGAAACCCATGACTGGCATGGACATGCAGGTTGCTCCTGAGCCTGGCACTGTGGTCACAAGGCTAGCTGAGTGCTTGAGGAAGGTGGTCTGCTCCAGAGCCATGTCCAGCTGACCAGCTGTACAGCCCTTGAGTGAAGGGCTTCCTCCTGGCAGGGAGTGATTTGGCCCCCGAGAGGTGATCCTTACTCCTAGCCTGGGGTGAGACCCAGCCAGAAGTGTTGGCCTGTCTCAGTGAGTGTCCTGAGCAGTGCATCCAGTGTGCTGCAGCTCTGCTCACATGCAAGCTTTCAGGGTCTACCTTCTGTTTTCCTGCTGCAGTGAGGGACAAATGCAAACACATGCAGAGGAATGCAAGCCAGCACCCTGCTTTCTGCTGCCCTAGTGTCCCCACAGATGTAGTTGAGGGCTATTACCAGCTGGATCCTTTCAGCTTCTTCTAGCTTTAGTTTCTGGTAGATGGTTGACCCCCTCTTGCTTTGCCTGAGAGCTTGTAAGCATTGCAGGATGTCTGGTAGGGTATAGCCTCCTACACACCTGTACACTCTGCTGTGGTGAGATGAGACTGGATGTGGCACTTAGTGTCATGGTCTAATAACGATGGTAGGGTTGGACTCAGTGATCTTTGAGGTCTCTTCCAACCTGGTTGATTCTATGATTCTGTATGTGCTTTGCACAGCCCTCTCTGGCTGAGGCTCTGCCGGACAGCTGAACCCAGTGCCTGGCTGCAGGCAGGGAGACTTGACTGCAGTTCTGCATTGCAAAAGCAGACTGTGTCTGGCAGGGCCTCGTGATCAGAGCCCCTGCCAAGAGGAGTTGCTCCCTGATGCATGCCTGGGGTTTCAGGCATGGAGAGGTAAGCAGCAAGGTGTTTCTGTGTCAGACCCAGCCTGAACTTGCTTGTTTCTTCTGGAAACAAGGCGACAAAAGGCTTCAGCCTTTTGTCTGATTTCTCCCTGCTTCAGCCAAGCTTGGAGCTTCAACACTCTTCAGAGACTGTTAGCTCCTCTTCCCCAAGTGCTCTGCTTCTGTCAGAGAAGGAGATGGCTTGTCAGTATGACCTTTGCAGAATAAAAAAGCCAAACTTGGAGCAGCAGTATTGTGTGTAGTGATAATCTTATGGGCCTAGGGAGACCTTCATGTGTGAGAATGAGCTGTAACTTAGGAGGATCTTACCCTTTCGGGGATTTTCTCTGCAGCTTCATGGTGGTGGAGGCAGTGGGAAGATGAAGATGCGTTTTTCTTTTACAGCTCATGTGCTGATGTTCAGCCCTATGGGTGCTGCTTGATCCCACCTCTAGAATATGGTGGCTGTTTTGCCACAGGTTGCTCTTTCCAGTGAAGTACAAAGATGAGATACGAGTTGAAATATTCCAATTTGATTATGAGCCAGCAGTGTGCCCTGGCAGCCAGGAGTGGCAACCATGTCCCGGGGTGCAGCAGGCAAGGCATTGCCAGTTGGCCGAGGGAGATGATTGTCCCGCTATGCTCTGCGCTGCGCTGGTGCAGCCTCACCCTGAGTATTATGTGCAGTTTTGGCACCACATTACAAGAAAGATATAAAGTTATTAAGAGGCCAAAGGAGGCCTACAAAGGTGGTGAAGGGCCTAGAGGGGAAGTCATACGAGGAGCAGCTGAGGTCACTTGGCTTGCTCAGCCTGGAGAAGAGGAGGCTGAGGGGAGACCTCAGCAGTGTATACAACTTTCTTGTGAGGGGAAGTGGAGGGGCAGGCACTGATCTCTTCTCCATGACGACCAGTGACAGGACCTGAGGGAATGGCATGAAGTTGTGTCTGGGGAGGTTTAGGTTAAATATTAGGAAAAAGTTCTTTACCCAGAGAGTGATTGGATTGGGCACTAGGCTCCCAGGGAAGTGATCACAGGACTGAGACTGACAGAGTTCAAGAAGCATTTGGACAATGCTCTCAGGCATGTGGTGTGGTTTTTGGGGATGCCCTGTGCAGGGTCAAGAGTTGGACTCAATCCTTGTGGGTCCCTTCCAACTCTGAATATTCTGTGATTCTGTGTGATTCTGTGAAATTCTCACTTAAGTTTTGTTTGTCATAAGACTGGGGAAGGAGAGAGGGACGGATGGTGTGGTAATCCGGAGCATGGGGTTTTAATCCTGCTCTACTGACCAAATTCCATTCCGCCTCTGTAAATTCCTGCAGCTACCCTGCTCTGCACTGCCTGTGTGGTATCTGCCAGCTGGCACAGTCCCCCTCAAGTGACAGCATTTCAGCCACAGGGAGGGGGACAGGGAGGTGGTCCTGAATTGTAAGTCACTTTGTCAGATGGGTGCTGTGGTACATGCTTTAAAGATGACCTG
>NW_008675538.1:11109-13073 GCF_000695815.1 Acanthisitta chloris
TAAGAGCAAAAGAGATTGTCTCCAGTTGCATCTCTTCAAAGCATGGTGCCTTGTCTGGCTCTGCTGCTTTCACAGTTTTTGAGTCCTTTCTCACCTCCTGCAAACCCAGGAAGCTGTCATGTTGGGCTTCTGCTGAGGCAGTCTAAGCACATCAGCTAAACTGTTGCTATTCCAAAAATGAGACCTGGGAGAAAAGATATGCAGTTTCTGTCACCTACAGCTAGGTAAAACAGTAGGCAGCATGGCTTGTGAAATCACTCCTCTCCTGGCTGCCCTGGAGCCCTTTATTGGGAATAGCTAGGCTGTGTGGGGGAGCCAGTAGTGGGACCTGCAGGCAGTCTAGCTGTGCCTCAGCATCCTCTCTGCAGGTGCACATTAGCTCTAGAGAGACAACAGGCTAAGATACCCACCCTGCCATGGGCCTTGCCAGCTGTGGTGCTGTGGGAAAGCAGGACTGCTCCCCTCCATGTTTGCAGGGCTGGAGAAAACACGCTGATGCGATGGAAAAGTTCCCACTCCCAGCTCTCCCTAAACATTCATTAACTGCTCACCTGATAGTCACTGAGCCATAGAGACCGAAGGCCAGTAAAGTTAAGCCATGGCCCTGCAAGAAGAGGGGCCAGCACCTGAGGAGTGAGGTGCCAGCACAGAGGAGTGGGGTGCCAGCACCTGAGCAGCAATCAGGGGGAGCCTGGGGCAAGCAAGGTGGGTGCACTGTCCCAGGAGCAAAGGCTGCTTGTGCACAGATGGGTGACTGGCAGCCAGCCAGCCTTGGGCTCCTGCCCACGCCTCTGAGGTTGGTATGAGCATGCACTAGTGTTTGTGCAGCTGCCCAGCTCTGCTGGCTTGACATTCTCTGTCCTCTGACCATTGCCCTGTTATCACTGGAGGCAGAGGGTCCAGGCATGAGTCATGACCTGGGTCCTGCCTGCCCCTTCTCTGGTATCTGCTGCTACCTTCTTCTAGCTAGAGAGGGGACACTAGTGCCTCTTTCTGTCCCATTTGCCATGTCCCCGATCCCTGTGGATGCAGGATCTGCCTGCTCCTTGGAGGAATGTGGGGGAGGGAGGTTAACCTGCTTTGAACAGCACTTCTGCCCCGCACCCACGCGCTGGGGTTGGAAACCAGCAGTATTGGGAAACCTCTCATCTTACTGCTGGCTGCACTTGTCTGGCGCGAGCAAGGAGACTGAGGAGGGATGGTAGAGGGGCACAGTACCATGACTGCATGGTATGGCTGGAGCTGGGAGACTTGTGTGCTGTGCCATGGCTGCTGATACCCACTGTGCCCCTTGCCTAGGACCTGTGTCCAGCCTTGCCCTCCACTTCCTATGACTGTAAGGTTTCAAAAAGGAGAAGAGGCTGCATTAGTTACCTTCTGTCTTGCCATCTTCTCTCCACTGCCATGAACATCCTAAAAACACCCTTGTTGTGCCTGTGCTCCCCAGCAGCCTACCTGTTCTTGCCCTGACTGTTGAGGGCCTGGCTGAGTCTCCCCACACTGGGTCTGGTGCTGGGAGCAAGCAAGGTACAGAGGCCAGGAAAAGCATGTGGAGAGGCAGTGGTGGTCAGCCAGAGCAGGAGATAGTTTCCTCTCCTGTAGCAGTGCTGTTGGCAGCAGGGTGCAGGTCTGTGCTGCTCCCAGAGCATGGGTAAGCCCTGTGTGGCTACCGCCTCAGCTGAAGCACTTGGTACAGGCTACCACGGGGCAGGATAGTCCCGGGGGCTGAGCTCCATGAGCCCCGGACCAGGTGGGGGAGCAAAGGAAAATAGGGAGCTGCTGGCTCAGAGGAGCTGCAGAGCAGCCTGGGGGTTTACTGTCCCTAGTGGGGCTGGGCTGCGCAGAAGGGTGCTGCTGAGGAGCCGGTGCCCGTGGTACCCAGGGCTCAGCGAGGGCAAGCAGGAGCTGCCCGAGCGGAAGGTAAACGCGGCAGGATTTGGGCGCTGCCTGGGCGCAGACTCGGC
>NW_008675539.1:0-35640 GCF_000695815.1 Acanthisitta chloris
TTCGTCCCCCTCCCCTCTCCCTCGCTGCCGCGGGGATGGCCACTCGCTCCAGCCGTAGCTCTGGGTCCCAGCTCCTCCCGGTGTCTCATTCGTGGGTGGCACGGAGTTGGTTTCTGTCTCAGCGTAGGTCCTCGCTGGCGATTTTTGCCCACGTGTTACTTTCTTCTGGCTGGTATTGCTTTCTCCCGATGTACGGTATGACTGGAATAGGGATGCCTGGAAGTGTGTTCCTGCTCTGATTTCGGTACTTGCATTTGGACTCCCTCTGCACCTTGCTTGTTCACCCTCAGAGCTTCATCCTTTCAAAGTACATGAAAAGGTCTCAAAAGGTGTGCGTGTGTGGTGCTTATGTACCCATACAGGTTGGGCTGGGAGAGGTATAAGAAGCCTTTTGTTTTCAGATCCGATTCCTGAGCCCTTGCTGTCTTGATTATTGTAGTTGGATTAGTTGAGGTAACAGTACAAATAAGAGAAGTGAGCGGGTTTATTTATCTGTGCAGACACAATGCTTAGGAGTTATCTTTCATTTAATCTGTAATCTTTACTGGAGTCTAGAACTCCTCCAGCTCCTTAGAACAACATCATGCTGAATCCTGTCTGCTTAGAGCTAGGTGGAGATGAATTGAGTGTTCGGGGAGCAAAAGACAGGAAAATGTTCAGTGTTGAGATAAAAGAAGCTGTTTTGTGGTAATGTAAAAACATATTTTGCTTTAATACTTCTCAGTTGGGAAATACCAAGCTGCGATTTTTTAAAAATGTCAGTTACATGTGTTTCTTCCAGAGTACTTTCCTTCCCTTAAGCATCAGAGTGTAAGAATTACAGTATTTCAACTCACAGTTTATCTTCCAAAGTATAAGCTGTTAATTCCCTTTTATTTTCATAGAGTCAGTAAATGTTTTAAATCTGCTGTAAACTAGTGCAGTACTGTACAAACAGTTTTCAGTGACTCATATGTAGTACTACAGTATTACTGACAGATTAAATTGCCCAGATTGCCCTATGGAGTCTTCCTCTTGCTTTCTTCTATCTATTGTACAGAAAAACATGACTTTGAGTCAAGCTAAATAGTTTGGCAGGAAAACTCCTGAGAAAAGGTCTGAGTAGTCTAAATACGTGAGATGGCATTATCTGTAGTCAGTGAATTAGATGATGTAAATCAGTGATAGAAAGTACATTTAATACCCAAAGCTCAGCCTGCATTAGGGTGTGTTGGTGATCTTCTCTTATTATCCGTGCTATATTTATTTGCTTGCTGCCTGGCCTTGGGGAACATGAGTCTGCTGCCCAAACTTCGTTGTTAGGTGTGATATGGAGCTTGCTAGTAAGAATGTATTTTAGGGCTTTTGCAAGTGAAAGATGCCTGATTTGCCGCTTGAAGTGCTTTGTGTCTCCAGTTGCTGAGTTCAGTTATGCAGTCATTTAAGCCATTGTTTTAAAGTGTTTATTTTGGGGTTTTATTTGTATGCATCATTTTCGTGATGTGGCAACTGCTGGGAAAGATGCCAGATTATATAGCCTGGGAGGGGACTTGTTGTACTGTGTTTTGCACATGACTTGGATGTAGGAGAACTCTGCAGCCGCTCCCATCCAGCAGAGCATAACTTGGATGGCAGGCACTCCACTCACTTCTGGGCTTTGCTTAGCCTTCTAAAACTAGAGTGATGAGTGGAAAAAGTAGGTGCTGAAGAAGCTTCAGGTCCCTGATACCGCAGTGGAAAATAAGTGCATTGTGCTGCCAAGAGTGATCCATGTATGACTTACCTAGAATGTTTTCTGCTGTTCACAAGTGTTTAAAAGAGTGGTGGTGATGTGTGCCTTGCAAGTGGGTACATGTTGTTTTTCTAACTTATAAATAAAGGCTAATTTTTTTGGCAAAAGTGTTCTAGGGTGGTTTTTTTTTTTGTCTCTGTAAATCAGTGCTACTGGTTTGGTTTGGTACCTTGTGTTGTATATTTTATATGAATTACATGTGTGTTTGTAGTGTTAGTCAAACTACCATCACTACCAAGTGATGTTTTTCATCACTTCCTCTGAAGTTATGCTTTAATATGTTAGTGTAGAATAACTTACCTCTTGGAGATAGTTGGTAACTTCGCAAACTGCTCCTGAGCCATGGCTTTAGCATGCTGAAGTAGGTGTACGATATTAATCAAAAGCAGGTACTAATATACTGACTAGCCATAATAACACCCAATTCTCTGACAAGTGTTCTTTATGTCCTTTGGTTCATGATGAGAATGGCTGCTCTAACGTGTATGCTTTCTAGGAAAAGTTGTACTTCACTAAGTCTATCTATAAAGCTCATGAATCAATTTGAAAACAATAAATCAACAGGCGATCATAGGTGTTATCAACTCATAATGTATTTCTGTTGCTAGATCACCTTTTATTAGTGGCATAGTTGTTCCGAACATGAAGGGAGGCAGTGGAGATAATTTATTGCCCGGTCATTTGCTTTGCATGTTTATGAGTATAGCTGGATAGTCAGTTCACCAGCTACAACTATAGCTTTGCTTGTCTGTATTATTTATGCAAAGAATTTTGGAAATGCTGGAGGTTGGTGGTGAGTTTACAAAGGTGTGTCCAAGTATTTGTTCTACTAATAGTTACTACAGAGCAAGCAGGGTCCTGTACCCCAAAGTTGCCTTAGTTTTAAGGTGGCAACATGGGTAGGAACGGTATTTAGTCATCAGAGTGCAGAGCAGGTTGGTTTGTGTGTGTAGGGAGTATGGAAAGGTGATGATGACTAACTGGGAACAAAGTGTAGATGAGTTAGAGGGACCTAATAAAATAGTATCCTTCATCTTTCAGTCCGTCTCACCTTAAAATCTTGTGGTTGGAATCAAGTTTATTCATTTCTGTTTGCCTTATGATGGCCGAGTGCTTCAGTTTATCCTTGTGTGGTGGAGCGTGCAGGTGTGTGCAGTGACTGGTTCCCGTTACTTCATCCTGTTTAATGGCTTGCTCCTGCTGTCTGATTTCCGTGGGGATTTTCATGGGGGTGGTAGCTACAGCACTGCATGTCGTGTTAAAGAGAGTAGACTCATGACCAAACTCAGTTTTGAGTAGCATTTGCAAGACTAAAGCTCTCTAGAATCATCACACAGTCACAAAGGCTGCAGTTTTCAAATCTTGTCTATTTGTGAAGCTGATGTAAATTAGTTAAGAGATGTGGAGAATTTCCAAGATTCTAGTTTTATTTCAAAGCATGTGCTGCTTATCTTGAGTTATTCATGTGAAGGAATAGTGCTGTGTGTAGAAGTGCTGTATTTTAAAGCATATTTGTGAAACAGGGTGTGTCACCAGGTTGTGGTTAGTTTTGATCTGCTGCTATACTGTCTCCAAAAGGGGAGCTGTTGTTCTTGTATGATGTCTCATTGCTTGTATGGATGCTAAGCAATGTAGAAATATTTTCTTTTTCTTCTTGCCTAATGAATACTGGTGCTCTGAAACGGCAGCCTGGCTTACTATTTCTCTTACAGTGTTCCAGTTGGATAAGGAAACACATCGTTTGTGTTTCAGTGACTCATTTTAAGTAGACCTTAAAAACTGTGTGGAACTAGTGTGTTTTGAGTGGTTAAGTTTCTGTTAATCAGTGGTGCATTTTTAAAAACTGAATTTTTCTTGTTAAAGAAAAAATAAAAGGGTGGGCTAGTATTTCTATGCTAATAACTGAGTCAATATGAAAATGTTGGTTTGGACACCAGAATGTTGTAACTTAAAAAGTGGAAGGTGTTGCTTTCCTCTGCAGAGCTGAAAGAAACAGTGCTTACTTTATCTCGTAGTTCAGGAAGTTTTGCAATGATATGGCAAAGTGATGGAAGTGAAGCTGCTTCATGTTCTTCTACAGGGTGGACCAAACTGTAACATTCTGCTAGGGGGTTCACATTTCCAGTACTGGTTGTTTTCATTAAGGTTATCTGTTAGTGCGGAATGAAACTCTAGTGGACCATAAGAGATTGAAATGGATTTAGCTACTGTAAAAGCTGCAGTTTGTTGTTCCAGATTTTTTTTCCTTTTTATGATTTTTTGAAATAGTGTAAAAAAATCTTCTTGTGCTCCATTTAAAGTCAATGAGAGTCTTAACTCTATTAATTTTTAATAAATTGAGTGGTATGAGGGCAAGGACCCATATGCAGATTCTTCCCATGACTTAAGTTTTCGCTTAGTACCAGCTAGTGCAGGCAGACTTTAGCTATACTTGTAAGAACTTAGATTCATTTTAGATGTGTTCTGTTTGTTGTTTATTTTCTGTCTTAAATTTGCCTGAGCCTAACCATGTGGCTATGACAGGCTTGTTGGAATTTCTTTTTTCCATTAGGCTTACAGATATGGGTTTGATACTGCACCATTTAGGGCATTTGTTGCTATTTTAATTGCAAAACAGTTGTGCTATGGGGCATGGATTTGCTCATCAGTGGATTTCAGCTGTGGCCACAAGAAACTTCTGATATATAGTGAAGGAGTTAATTTGTTTAACAGTAAACTCTTGAGACTTAATTTTTTGTACTGCTTTAATGAGAGACTGAATAGCTTTGAGAGTACATATATGTTTTCAAGTGCACTAATTCAACCTGATGCAAATCACAAGGGCATTCCACAGTTTTCTTTTTAAAAAAAATGAAGAGAGTTTGAATATAGGGAAGCTATTAAGTTTCATATTTACACGAGTGCCATCAATAAATGGTGGCTCTGATGTTAAGAAGCTACTTTTATAGGAAACCCTATTTCTAGTGAATAATATTCCCTCACTGATATGTCTCTAAAAATGTTCACATTCAATGTCACTGTTTAAGCTTTATTTAGAAGTATACAGTGTAATTAGGACTTAATTCTTAGATTGGGCAGTGTACATGTGTTTTATGAATCTGCAAGTGTGATCCCTTCTCATCAGACGTGATATGTTGCCTGTGAACTTGCATTGCATTCAGCTGAAATGAAGTTAGATGCAGACTGAAGCGTGACAATGGGCTCTTAACACTTGCTCAAGATATGCAGTGACTCTTCAGTCTGCAGTACCTCAGTGTGACAAGACAGAGCAGTAACAAGGCTGATACATCCTCCAGTGTCAAAAACCTAGTTTTTTAAGTTTACTTGCACAGTTTTATGTGTGGTTTAATTGCATCATTTGTGTGTTTTGTTTTTTTTTTCCTCCTGCCTGGGGTAGATGCCTAGGTTCACCTTTATTTCCTTCCCCTGCAAGTGTGTTTCTGCAAGGGGAAATGCTGATTTCTGTCAGAACTGCCTGTCAATTCTGATTCTCTTAGGTCTTTAAAAATGAACCAAGGTTATTTGTTTCACATTATGTTACTTTTGAATAATAGAGTAGCGTTATTTGCTGAAACAGTAGTATTTGTAGTTTTAAGAAGCTCTGGTTACATCTTACAAATGCTACAATATTAATACTTGCTGATTCTAACTCTTATGTAATTTAGATGATAGGAAATGTAGTTTCAGGGCAGTTGTACACCAGATTTTTGGGTAGCTGTAGAATGCTTGCTTGAAGTACAGAAAACCAGATTATTGTCTGGAAGATCAACTCCATCACTTTATTAGTAAGATGTGGGGGAAGATGTTTCAAAATGTCACAATTAACTCCATCCCAGCCGAAATGAGCACATTAGGTAAATTTGTTAGCATTGATTTGAGAAAATGAAAACAACTGGATTGTTCGGTATTTATTGGTGTCACTCTATTTGCTTCTGTACAGCTTTTATCCTTAGAAATTAGCTAAGTAAGAAATGTTTAAACCAGGCATTTCCTATTACGGGTTAGACAATCTGAACTGCAGGTATAATTATGCCATTTAAGATTTATTAAGCCATAAAATCTTGGACATTTGATTTGTGGGGGCTTTTTTTTGTTTGTGGGTTTTTTGGTTTTTTTTTGGTGGTACTGTTCAAGATATGAAGGCTGTTCTTGTAACTGTGCTGTGCAGTGTTGTTAGGGTTGTTTTTTTGGTGTGTTGGGTTTGGTTTTCTTTACATGGAGGTTTTGGGGAGAAATATTGAAGGGGATTATTCTGTCCTTTGTTCTGATAGAATCTGTAGAAAAGACTGACAAGCTGCAAAGCCTGTTGTTTATAATGCCTGCAATAGCTGGGGAAAACAGATTAATTTATAAAGGTTTGATTGAAAATTAAGTCTATAGGCTGCTACAGTTTGACTGCATTAATTTTTGTGAGATTCTTGTGATGGACACCTGCAATTTTATTTAAACCAGCAGAATTGAGTTCATGTGGAATCATGTTCTTTCTTCCCTTCCTGGTAGAGATTGATAGGTGTATATGAAGACAAATTTGCAGGAAAGCTGATTTCTTATCTTGTCGTAAAACACTTAGTTTATAATTTGAGATGTTGCTTGCTTTTTGTATGATTGTTGGCTTTTTGATGTGCCTTCTAGGATACAAAGAAGTGGAAGAACAGACTGTTATTTAAAATATTTGCGTGTTAAATATCTGTGGTGGAATTTATTTTGAAATGGAATGCATTAGTGTATCTTCAGAGGGTTTCTTATTAGTGTTCCCTGCTTGCTAGATACAGGCTGTGTCACAGTGTTAGTTCTGTGCCCAGCTCCTGAACTGGCTCTGGCTCCCCTGAGGCGTACAAGTTTGTTGCTTTGAGCTCCCTGGATGAGCCCAGTGGTGCTGGATGAGTTTGATTTTAAAATTTGTGGTGATGGAGGTCTTGACAGCTGTAACATCATGTAAATGATAGATCAAATCTTATTCCTTTCAAAGACAGTTCAGACATTCTGAGCAGCTGATGCATATGAATTGCCATTGTATGACTTAAGTAACTTGTCCATGATTCTATGAAAAGAAGCCTATGTCTATACACAGTAGGATGTGCGTTTTTTTCATAGGACCTCTTGGTTATGAGAGTAAATACCGGAATAGGTATTTCTGTTTTCAGAGGTTATGGTGGCAAAGATTATATTGCATACTCTATTATTATATATAACAAAACAAACCAACAAAAAAAAGCAGAGCTGAATGACCAGTGTGTGGTGGATTGATTTTGCTGATGACTGTTGGGATACTGAGTGGTTTGCAGTAAGTCTAAATTTACTATTTGTGCCTGCTAATATAAAACTTGTACAGAAAAACTGCACCCGGCTCAATGAGGCACTAATTGTTTTGCTCATTCTAGATAGCAATAATGTGAACATAACATATGTATTGAAACAGGGGTTGACAGACAAGGTGCAGGCTTGTAGGGGAAATTGAAGACTTTCTTTGTAAAATGAAAGGGAGACGATTTTTTTTTCAGGGGGTAACTTCAAGGGGCGAGTATACAGAAAGGACTAATGTGGAGATTCAGTGGGGACAGAACTACTGAGGTGAGCAGACATGGTGTTTTCCATCATGTGTGTGGAAAAATGGCAAGTCCAAATTTGTTTGCTGTTACTCAGAGCAGCCTTTCTGGTAATGGAGGGTAGAATTGTTCTTCTTGAATTTTGATTGATAAGTAAATGGTAAATGGAATTTTAATTCTTCTTGTTATCCAGTACCTGGCTCTATAATTGGTAATAACAGGGAAAATATTTGCACATTTCATTTGACATTATGTATATTTCAAGTGGGTATTTTATTGAAGAATTTATTAAAACCATTTTACAGCATGGCAGTTTGTGTCTTCACAGCACTAGCATTATGCTTTACTGAAAAGCAGGAGAGAGGTGGATTAAACTTGAAATCTTGTGTGCTGTCTGAACATGGAGATGCACAGGTCTGGCTTAATATTCAAAGGCAGACATTTTTAAGTAGGATACTGCAAGGTGATTTTTTTTGGGTCTTTGTTTCTTTGGTTGATTTAGTGAGGTTGTTTTTCCTTTTGTTTTAGTTTGGTTGTTTTTTTCTTGCCAAGCCTGGGGGAAGAGTGTATTTCTGGACAAGCTTGATGCCTCAAAATGACTTAATAGGGCTGTGAGGAAAGATAAAACTGTGTGAAAGAGTCAAGTGTATTGAAATATATGTAGTCATAGTTGTGGGGCAGAAATCAGTCTCAAATTTAATTCTATAAAATGACCGCATTGAAAATTACTTTGTTAGAACTACTGAAAAGTATTTCTTTAAATACCTCCAAACATATAAAGCTGAAAAGCTTTCACATTTAAAAGAGCAACGTGCCCTTGTAATATATTTGTGAGCTAGTGTGGTGGTGTTTTGCCTCTGAGAGAAGGTAAACTTCTACTTGGGGAAATAAGTGGACACTAATAAACACAGATTTGTTCTGTTTAGCCAGATCCAATGCCAAGCCTTTTGCAGCCAATACCCAGTTGCTCCCTTTCATTACGGTACCACTTAGTAACTGGAGGTGCTGCTTAGGGTCCGGGTCCTGTGCACGGTCTGTGCTCACTTGCCACGGTCTGCATCTCCCAGGGCTTGGAGGTTTTGTTTTGCTGACCACCAGCACAGCAGGCACTGCATTCCAGAGCCTGGCTCCTGTGCACCACAGGCAGCACGGGACGGAGTGTGCAGTGACCCGATGGATGAGCTGACAGGGAGACGAAGGTGGATTTCTAGTACCAGTGGATAACTGTGCATGAGATCTGTGTTGGAGTTTTTAATTAGTGGGGAGGAAGGCTGTGGAAGGGTTTTGATGTGTTCGAAGACTGAATGCAGAAAGCATTTATGTAAATTGTTCCCTAGATTTAGTAGCTGAACAGAAAATGGAAGTACAGTTGTACTAATTTTGGGCAAGGTCAGTTACCTATACAAAAAACCACCCCAACAGATAAACTTCAGGCATCTCAAACATACTGAGTTATGGCAAGGAATAAAGGGGTAATAATAAGAGTAATACCTGAAAACTGTATACATGTTTTGAGAGGAAAAATCTCCAAAAGTTGTGTTGTGTAACCATACTGTTTTGTGTAGCCTTTCATTTAAAATGCCATCTCTATAGAAATTTCTTTGTTTGCCATGCTGAAGTCAGAAAATGCTGTTCTTGTGAATTCCTCTGTAATATGTGAAGGTTCCTAATCTGTTTTGATGCCGTTGCTGTTAAGGTTATGCCTCTTAGAGCTGCAAAGGTCTGCTCCTGTCTGTGATAAAATTCCTGCACTCTTTAGACTTTAAAGGTTTTTGACACTCAAGCTGTTATTTCTTTGCCTGGCAGTGACTAATTTGTCTGAAGTGTTTGGGTTTTTTTAACTTAAGTGTGGTTTCTGTGAGTATTGTAAATGCTTCTATTTGTATCTGGCAAATACTGTTGAACAGAAATTTCAGCTTAAATTTGGTGAGGCTTTTTTACCCCCCCTTTTCAGTTGAGCCAGCCTTGAACCCAATTCTGAAGAATATTGCTGTGATGTCTTCTCAGAAAAAAAGTATTTTATGCTTAACTTAGTCTATTCAGTAATTCATTACAATTAAGTGAATAGAAGTACCAACATAGCAATACAATTGCATACCTGTGTTATTTAAGACTAGTTACACTTTAGACTTCTCCGACTGTAAATACTTTAATTTTTTTAGGTTGGTCTTAGTGTGAGACTCCTTTACTTAATAAAAAGACAACTAAAGCAGATAAATGTGTTCTCTGTCTTGTGGTCTTAAACTCTTCTGTCTTCTCTGTGCAAATCTGGGACAGTAACAGCCCTTCAACTAGACTCTGTAATTATCTAGTGTCCTTTCTGTTAGGGATATGGGCTTTTATTATACTTTAGTGCTCTTCTGTCTGTAATTCTTCCTTAGATAATTTTTCCTTAATAAAGGAAATTGCTTACTGCTGACTTAGTAAATGCTGTAAGGTATTCGTGTGTAAATTACTGTGAAGCAACTCCATCCAAGTTCTGTGAGAGCCTTTAGCAGTCTTGTGCAAATATACCTAGACCAGCCCTTGAACATAAATAAGGCAAGTGCCTGCTAATATAAAACTTGTACAGAAGCAACAGTGAAACACTTCAGTTTACTTCTGCAGGCACTGCTGTCCCATCCTAGCACTGCTCTTACGGTGGGTAGTGCCTGGAAACTAAGTGGAAACAAATTGGTTTCTATACAGCAGATCTACATTAGGTTGCTTCTTTGAATTTGTGATATAAAAGATGCAAAGCTAAACAAGCACTGCAGATCTTCAGGTCTTGAAACAAAAATTTAGTCGTATTAGACTATTAATCTTAGTCTGCAGGGATATTTCCTTAACTTTCTGTCTTAATGCCTGAACTGAAATTTTACGTTAGTTGCAATACTAATAAACGACTTGTAGATTGACACTTTTGACTGTATGCTTAAAAATATCTGTTGAATTTCAGGTGGAACATTTAAACAGGCTCGAATAGTTTTGATTATTATTTTTTGTGTGTTTGAGTATCTTAAATCTGGGAGGTTATCAACATGTGTGTCTAGATGTTGAAAAAATCTTGCATTTTTGGTTTTAGTTTCTTGCTTTCTAGTCTGTCCTTAGGTCTAGATAATAGTATTTTCTTGATTAAAATCTAAGCATCTGTTTTTTGAAATGAGTTTAATGGTGGATGTATGTGTATATATATACACATATATATACATGCTTTTATATATATATGCACACACATTTTTATATACATATAGATAAATATAAATCTGTCTATATATCTAGTGAATGGGATTACATAAGGCTGGAGACTAGCTGGCGATGGGTTTCTACAGGGCTCCACCTTAGGCCCTGTGTTCCTTACAACATTTTCATAAATGACTTTGATAGAGAACTCGAAGGGATACTAAGTAAATTCAAAACTGGGAGAAGCTGTTGATGCTCTGTGAGGCAGAGAGACCTAGATAAATTATAGACCTGAGCAATCACCAGCCATATGAATCCTAACAAAGACATGTGCAGGATTTTTCACCTGGGATGGGCAACCGTGGCTGTACATACAGACTGGGGAATGAGAGCCTGGAAAGTAGTGCCACAAAAATGGACCTGTGAGTCTTGGTCCATTGCAAATTGATTATGAGTCAACAACTGTGTCCCGGGGTGCATCAGGCTGCTGGTTGAGGGAGGTGATTGTGCCACTCTACTCTGTGCTGGTGCAGCTTCACCGCAAGTGCTGCGTGCAGTTTTGGGCACAACAGTATAACAAAGATTAGTGTGTTTCCAAAGGAGGGCAGTGAAGATGGTGAAAGGCCTAGAGGGAAAGCCATATGAGGAGCGACTAAGGTCACTTTGTTCGGCCTGGAGAAGAGGAGACTGAGGGGAGATCTCTTTGCTGTATTCAACTTCCTTGCATGGAGAAGTAGAGGGGCAGGCACCAATCTCTTGTCTCTGGCAACCAGTGATCTGACCCAAGGTGACAGCCTGAAGTTGTGTCAGGGGAAGTTTAGGTTAGATATTAGGAAAAGATTCATATCCAGAGGGTGTTTGGGCACTGGAACAGGCTGCCCAGGGAAGTGGTCACAGCACCAAGCCTGACAGAGTTTAAGAGGCATTTGGACAATGTTCTTAGGCACCTGGTATGATTCTTGGGGCTGTCAAGAGCTGAACTCAATGAGCCTTGTTGGTCTTTCCAACTCCAAATATTCTGTGATTCTGTGATACTATGTTAAGCTGTACAGCTAACGCATGGTCTGTAAATGTGTTTACATGTATTGTAGTTTAAGAGGCATGACAACCTTTTTTTTTTTTTTTTTTTAAACAATAAGTGATTTTGGAATCTAATGCACTGATTAAAAGAGTTTGCTTTAGCACTTCAGCACTGAATCTAAACTCAGAAAATTTCTGGAACATTCTCGTACTATACAGTTTTATTTTCAAATGAAGAAAAACTAAAGCATCTTTATCTTTGTATGAAAAACACTGGAGCAAATTAATGGTAATTAAGACTAGCATGCAAACAGGCACTGAAGATAAGGCTTCTTCCTCTTGCCCTCTCTAGGGCTTGTTTTCTTTCAAACATTTTCCACGGCCTATTATACTGTATACTAATATTAACAAACTGCTTCTATAATGGTTTTCACAAAATCAGTGTGGGGGACCAAAGAGGATCCAATATTTTAACTGCAGATTACAGATACACTAAGTGCAAAATGCCTCTAGCTATGGCCAGGTATGGGATTGAAATGGTTTTTGCTGTTTTCCTTCCCAAAGTTAAGAAGAGTAGATGTCAAGAAAATTACGCCAGTTCTAAATGATCATGAGAAGCATAATTTTTTTCAAAAGTGCCACAAAAGAATGGGAGGAGGGGGCAAATCAGAAGAAGGCATGCATTAAAGGTTAATCTTCCTTTTTTGATATTCACTCTATTGGCTGAACCATTTCCTTGCTAGAGATCAGCAGGTTGGTGCCTGCTCTTAAGAGACAGTTTTAGAACAAAATTGTTGTCTTTTTTTTTTTGCCTTAAGATGTTGCTAATTTTATGCAACACCTCTAGAGCCTGTGAATTTATGCAAATTGTTACTGTAGAATAGAGATTCCATAATTCTAATTTAATACTGACTCTGTGTGTATGTACATTCTTGTGCCTGTGCACAGTAGGAATTGCCACCAAAAGCCAGCGGACCCTTGAAACAGCTTAAAACAGTTTACACCAATGTGAATTATATTACTTTCATAATGTTTTCTTTGACCAACATGGAAGTTTCTCTCATGCAAAGAAATATAGTCATCAGTCTTCAATTTTTTCAGTTTAATCTCTTAAATTCCAGGTTATTTAAGAGGCAAAACCATTGGTGGAGTTAGGCAAGGGGACAGCACCCCTTTAACTTTCTCAAAGATGTTTCATGGACGTCAGAAACCATGGTGGTACATCAAGAACTAGCTTCCCCTGCTTAAATGAGGGAAGGACCTTTTCATAATATAAACAATAATACAAATATAACATACAGATATATAAGTTCTCAGGTTCCTGTGATAGTTCACTCTCAGTGTATTTGTAATTTGTTCCTGGCAAAATCAGTACCTTAAAGGGAAAGACAATGCCTTTGCTTTCTTTGCAGCCTTAGGCAGTTTCAGCATTTCCCTTGACAAGTTATGATTATTTCCCACCCCTTTCTTTGCCATCCACACAAGAAAGGCTGAGAGCTGAATACTCAAGCAGGAAAACGTGCTTCCAACTTGCAGAAAGTGCTGGGGAGTCAGGTGTAGGATGCCTTATGCCCCATTTTCTCAAGGTGTCTGTAAGTGTGCCTTCTGTGGGGCAGTGTTGATTTAAACTGTGGCTGCATTTTACCTGTTTGTGTTTGTTCTAAGTCACTTTCAAATGTAATCATCCCAGTGCTAAGATTTTGGTGTGTTCATGTTGGAACATGTGAGAATTGAAAGGCTTTTATTTTCCTTCTGTGTTTTCTGGAAATTAGATTTTTAGCATTGCCCTAAGATGGCTTTGAAGCCCTACAGGCAAGCTGGAATATCAAAGGGCTACAGGAATTCAGCCATAATTGTTTTATGGCTTGCCAGAAATTAGCCCTATTTGTATAGGTAGCATAGAAAATAGCTGTGATTTGACAATTTGGTGCCATTTATCTCCACCATAAAAATAATAAAAAAAGTTAAAGGGGTATTTTGGAAGCAGGAACTAAGCTGTAAATGCTAATTGCTTCTCCGTTTTCTCAAAGGAACAAAAAGGAAACAGGGTTTAGAAAGCTTTTTTTGAAGCAAAGTTACAAAAGGACCTTGTCTACTTTAAGGATATTAAATACCGTACTTGCACTGTGAAACTGCACATTTGTTTTTTTCCTTTAGTACAAGACCACACCATCCAAAATGTACATATTAAAATGAATTTAGTTACTAATAAGTCAGAAGGAAAATTCATGTAAACTTATACAGCAGTATGTGTAAGTAGACCAAGTGACCTCACTTCTGGAGAATTGGGAAGAGCTGATTTCTGTTTTGTGAGTATAAGCACAATGCCCTTGATGTCTTCTGGGAGTCTTGGTCCAAATTACTTGTCCAGGTACCATTCATGACTGAGCAGTTAAGCATGCAGACCAGAAACTGTAGTTTGATACTTTCTTGGTTGCTTGGAGAAGCCTATGTGGAAATGTGTTCATAATTTTATTGAAAACCTGGGTTTAGGAAGCACTGGGCCCCCACAAGGGAGTTTTTGGGTGTTCTGTTGCTTTCCAGTATGTTGATAAGCATCTGGTGACAGTAACTTACCTGCATTTGTCTTGCTTTTCACTTGGCTGTATGGAGTTCTCTGAACATGGTAATGTGTTTCTGGGGTTATACCAGTGCCCAATGTAGGGAAGTAGTATTGTCTGAGATACTATTCAGTGGCTTATGGTAATAGCAAATGCTGGAAGATCATAATTTCTCAGAAAAAGAATGGCATTTAATAAGATGTGACTTGACATGAATAAAAACACCAGGTAGGAGAACCTGTCGCTGTGTCTCCATACTCGTCTAAAGAGATGTGGAACTGCAGACCACTTGGGAAAGCAACAAACCCGGTTAATAACAGATGAAAGTTCTCATACTTTACAACTAAGGGGACATCAAGGTTGCTTGAAGTGAGGACTGTTTAGGTGGTCAGTGTTTAGCTGGCAATAGTCTATACCCTGTAAATACAGCTGAGCATGAAAGAAGAAATGATCCAAATTAAGAAATGAAAATTTGAGGCCCAGAAAAAGGGGTGACCCAGTACACCATACTGAGCGTAGCAGAGGCTAGTAATCCTGTTCCAGCACTCATTGTTTTGTTGAGCTATGTAGGCCTGCTGACATCCAGCCTGTTTTTATAGATTAGAAACACCTGATTTCTTTTTCCCCTGATCTCGTTCTGGTTCTTGAAAGCACTGATTTCTGCTGGAATGTTAATATTGTTTAAGAAGCAATGAAACTCTACTTGATACATGAGCAATGTTTGGCACATCTAATACTGGCCTGCCCTATCAAATCTCAGAGTATTCCTGTTAACTCCTACTCTGGAAAGGAAGATTTTTATCTCAAGAATTAATGTCATTCTTCCTGCTTCCACTGGCCCTCCTGTCACTAAAAAGACTAGTTTCTTTATTAACAGCTATCATTGTCTTTTGGTGTCTGGAGATGACTGGACATTTTAATAACCTGTGGGATTTGTCTTAAATTCATTACTTTTAGATCTATTGTTTTAAAGCTGTTTGCTCTCAATGGCTTTTAGGCTGTCTAGTTATATCCTTACTTGGTTTCCAGGTTTCACATTCATCTGCTAAAGGTGGAAGAAACACTCAAAGATTTGTATGTAATCTTATCATATAGACTGTGAAGATTTATCAGTAACTAAATCTTGCTTTGAAGCCATAGCTATTTCTTCTTAGTTTATGATATTTGTCTGTTGTCTCCTGACTTGAGTTGTCTCGCTAATATCTGTAATTTGGCCTGATTGGTAAATATCTTCCCTCTTACAAAGTGGTGCTCGAGTTACAATTCTTGGGCTTCTCAGTGAGCTAGCAGTGTCCTTACTGGGAAGGGATGGGATTATTAAAAAGGAGCTGGTAAGGATTTGGGTTCTGTGAACTTTGTATGGCATTGAATGTGTGTTCCATTTCCTTTTTGAAAAGCTTTGCCAAAAAATGTAAACCATACAGTTTATCCAAGATGAAGGACAAATACCTGGTGACCTCTATGCAATGAGGTGTGAGCAATTGCAAAACTTAATATATAGCTTAAATTTTAATGCAATTGCCATTCAAACTGTGTCTTTAGAGGGTTTATTCCTTTGGGTAACTTGGGTGTAACTTGGCAGTGCTGTTGATAGCTTGCGCATTGTGTAGCTTAAGCTGTTTCCCATGTTGTTTGCATTCTATATTGATAAAAAGTCATTCGGTTGTGGAGCAGTGACAGGAAAGAGCCTTTGGATGTATTTCAGGCAGCTTTCAGTCTTGTGGCAGACTAAAGCCAACTAGCATATGAAGGGGGACTCTGCAGCCGTCAGCTCTAACAGCATATTGGATTTTCAGCAAGTTCCTGGTAATAAATAGGTTTGAGATCTTCTTTGGGTTGTGTCATGAAACAGAATTAAATGAAAAGGTAATGTAGTTTGTTGTGATTTGTTGGCGTCCCTGACCTGTAAACAATTCCACTGGAGAAGAGGAGGTGTCTTTGCTGTACGTGCTTGTGTGGTCTCATTTGCTTGCAGTTTTCCCCTTGATTTTCTCTGTGCAAAGGAACTGTACACAGGATGTGGTAGGTGACGTGCCTTTGAGTTTTTCATTCCGTACTGTCCCCATTCTCAGCTTCTAAACCAGCAGTGATGTGGCATTTCTGATTATCTTGGTCTCTGTGCACTACTTGAAGCACCCAGAGGAGTTTATTTTCCATTTGCTATTGTGTGTATCCTGCAGTTGTGCACACAGCATGGTTCTTGGGGAAGAATCTGAAGTGCATCCATTCTTATTGTGAGCAGTAAGGGTGCCTGAGAGGCTTTAAAAGGTAATGGATCCTTACAAGAGGTCTTATTTATACCACTCCTTTGAACTTGCTGCTGCTATGTCATTGTTTCCTGTGTAAAGTTTATAGAAAAAAAATGAACATGATCCCTTTAAAAGATCTATAAAATAGCATCTCTAGTTGCAGAGAGTGGATTTGCAGCTTGTGAGCTCATCTACCAAGCTGAGCTCTTATGTGACTAGCCTTAGTGTGCCTTAGTTAAGGATGAAAGTAAGCTCTTCTGGGGTTGCTCAACACCTCACTTAAACAGTTTGTTCTCATCTTCCTCTTTCTCCAGGGCTACTATCCCAGTTGCTATACAACTATGTTTATAGAGCTCTGGTGAACACAATTAGATTTATACATAGGGCTAACAGCTTAGTAGAGTGCCGGTGTGCCTTGGTAGCTATGGGCGCACCCTGCTGTCAAAATGGGTGGCTCATCTCTCTCAGTGTAAGCTTGCAGTCACATGAGATACTGCATTAAAACAAAAGACAGCCTTAAATTCCTTGAATGCATAAGTATTGCTTTGATGTTGCTGCTGATGTGTTGTGATCTTGGCTGTAACACTTGTGCCTTTGTATAAGAATCTTTAACTTACTGCTCAGATATACTTAGTGAATTGTACTTATTTGTAAGAGCTGCAGACTTTGCAGCATGTTTGGGAGGTACAGGGGACTGCAGTATTAATTTTTAAGTTCCAAAGGAAATTGCAAAGCTTAGGGAAAATTTTCGGTTCTGTCTGACAAAAGGTTATCTGCCAAGTAGGACCCATACAGATCTGTAATGAGAAAAGGGTAATGGAATGCTTCTCTTTTCACTTTGGAAGAAAAATGTAACATTTTAAGCAGCTATTTTCTTTTTTTTTATTTCGATGATACATCTCATTTTTCTGAAAGTGGCTCGTGATATTGTTGATGCAGTGGATAAGGAAGGCCAGTAAAGGGAGCTGTCTTGTATTTTTAGAGTTTGTACATTTCTGAAGAGCAGTGAATTCCCTCTTTGTTTGAGTGCTTGCAAGGTTACCAGTATGCAAGGCATGTGGTAGTACTCCAGAGAGCTTCACTGCCCAGCTAAGCAGCGGGTTTAAGCACTGTCTAGGATTGTCATGCCAAAGCTGGTCTGAGTCCTTCATATATCTCTGTACCTGCTTCCTGTGTTCTGTGTACATCCTTGAATTTTTTACTTTTGTCTTTGGTTTGTTTTTGTGTAAGGGCATTTAAACTGTCTAATTTGTTTCTTGACTGGTAATCTCAACCCCCCCAAAAAAATTACAAAGCTACTTCTTGGGTCTGGCAGTTGCAGGGGAAGAGGGGAAATGACCTCACAATATCTTTTTTTTTCCTACAGTATTTGACTAAAATGAGCAAGCAATTTTTCTCCTGTCTCCAGAGGCAAAACTGTTTAATGCCAGAGATGAAAATTATTGCAGTGATGCTTGAAGATGTGCTACTTAGTTCAATGTGCTGTTTTAATAGCCTCTGCTGGGCACAGTGATAAGTGTTCATTGACTGACTGGAATACTAGTGATGGAGAGTAAGATGCAGTTTGCCAGTGATGTGGGAGCTGAACTCTGCCTGCTCAGCTCTCAGAATTCTCCCTGCTACAGGCTCAAAGCTCTTTGGGCTTTTACAGCATTGTGATTAAAGCTGGGCATGTAATTAAAATGGAACAGCATTATGGTTTGGTCTGTCTGCGATAGATTTAACTGCATGCAAACTGTTAAATTTCTCTAAGGATAAACAGAAGAGGTCAGCACTGACTCAGGCTGCTTCTCACGGTTTTGACAATTGTATACCAAAAGTACTACTTTAACACTCTCTACAGAGTAACTGATCCATACTGAAGCTGAGCCACCTGTTCATTTTCCTACAGAAATTTGTAACTTGGCAATGAAGTCCTGACTTCATAAAAGCAATGCAAACTTTTTTTTTATTTCCCATAGTGAGTATTTTTATTCATAACTCATCACTTCTTGATTCATCAATCAGCTCAAGTTTGATGGAAATTTGAAGTTGAAAGGTTCATTGTTGATGTTAAGTCTTACAAAACATAGATTGCTTACTTTCTTCTACACGAGAAGAGGATCTTCCAGATCCAAGAAATTAAACCAAATTTTTGATCCTGAATCTGCAGGACATAAAGGTGTGATGCTTCCAGTGCTGCTTCTGGCACTTTTTACACCATGCCAGAATAAAGGACCCTTCCACAACTTCCAGCCAAGGAGAAGCACTCTTAGGAATCATGGGGTGCTTTTTGTGTTCCTGGCAATAGTAGAGATTGGATGAGCTAGAGTACTGCAAACACTGTTTCTTCATATAAACCTTGAGAAGACTCAAGCCAGTTGCTTGGCAAAAATGAAACAGTCTTGCGAAATTGCAGAGCAGCAACTGGTTACTATATCTGTCGAGAGTACTCTTCCATGTTTCTGCTGGCCTCACGGTGCATGACTTTGTGCTTACATGAAAAAAATAATTAAAAAATAAAAGTTTTAGCCTTTGGTAGTTGCTGTGATCTTTTAGATTACAAGTTTTTTTTGCCTCACCAGCAAGCAGAAAAGTCTTGACTTCTGTTTCTGAGGGTTGGCACAAATACGAGGTCTGCTTTCTGTCCAGTAATGGCAACTGTTGTCTTCACTGTGTATTTGAACAGGTAGAATAGTCTGCTGCCTTCTCCTTGTGCTTGCTCCCCGGCCAGCAGTGTTCAAAAGACAACAGTGTGTGACGTTAAGGTCAGATTTTAGCAATGGACGTTTTTAGTGACACAAAGATAGGATTAATAACTAGGGAATACAGAGATGCTTCATTTAAGCCAGGTGAGCAAAGAGAGAGGTTTTCAAATCACAAGCCAAAGAATTTCTCTGCCATAATGGTCAATATGCTTGTTTTGCATCTCTAGTGATATGACTTGGGCCAGATGCAAAAGTTTTCTGATATTTTTTTTTTCAAAAGGTCTATTCCAAGTGGTTTTATTCAGAGAAAATTGAACTCAGTGGCACTGTGCTACATGTTATCTCTCTCAGGTTACAGCAAAATAATTTGAAGTTTTAAACTTCCATCATACAAGCCCTTATAATCTGTCCATAAAGCATTTTACTAAAGTCTTAAAATTGTGTCTGACCTTCTCTAGTGGAATTGTAGTTATTCCATTTCAGCATAGGATATAGTTGGAAAGAAATGGATTAGACTGTTCAGAAGTGAAATACATGGAGTGTCTGTACAACCTCATCAAGCTTTTGAACGGGTTAGCTTGAGAAGGCCTTGGAATCAACAAGAGCGCAAACAAAAGAGGAGAGGGTCCTGGTTGTCCGTAACGTGGGTAGTCCACAATGGTTAGCTCAAGCTGTTCTTCCAGTTTTCGAGTTTTAAATGCCTTTTGCAGGCATTTGCTCACTTTTAGAATTGCCTTAGGTGAGGCGAGGGAAGCAATGGGTGTTTTCATGAAAGCACGTATAGTAAATGCTTGGGCTTTCCCTATTTCCCTCGTCATTCTTTGGCAGGAAGGTGTACCATTGGCATTTGTCAAGAACCAAATGTGAGGGGAAGTGTTTGGGAAAATTGCTGCTCACAGACACACCAGGAGAGACCTGGGGCTTTAGGGTGCATGTTTTCCCTTGTTCAGTGTTCAGTCTTACCTACAAGTTCTTCAGCAGTCAGTCAAGTATCCTTTGACTTACATGTGTGCAGATGCAGGTCGCTATTAACACTGCTGTAAGAAGCAGAAACTACCGTGGCTGTCTACAAGTTTTGGTGATGGACTCAGTTCTCCTGTGGCATTCTTCTTTGTTGGGAAGAGAGAAATTCCTGCCAGATTTTAGAAATCTGAAACCTTGACGAGTAAGATATTGTAAAGGGCAGTGAGTGAAAAACTGGTGTGGTGGTGTCTTTGATTAGATGCAATGGGTTGTTAGTTACCCTATACCTTTACCTGCTGTGAAATACCTGAAATAATCAGATAACATTCTTAGAACCAAGGGGAGAAAACTATTCCACAGAAGAATCAAAACCTGCACACTTATCTATGTGCCATGAGGAAATCCTCTTGCAAAAACTGTTTTTGAATAAATTTTGCCATATCATATGTGGTATGTAATTCAAGCAGATTCATCTTTCACTTGCTTTGTTCTAGGTAAGTGTTGTAATTTCAAGGTTTTAATGTTTGGGGTTGTGTTTTGTTTGTTTGTTTTTTTTTTTCTCACCCTGAAAAGCTTCATGCTTGGTTTGTTAGGTTTTTTTATCTGCTTAGGAAAAGGTCAAAACTGTTAACATCTCTGTGTGATGTCAGTGACAACACTGTCTTCTACATAAGATTGACAAGCAAGTTGTTCATGCTGCGTATGCAACTAATCCTGCTTTCTGATACTTAAGTTTCTATAAAAGAAGAGTCTGAATTGCCTTTACTGAGGTTATGAGCCAATGTGGACAGCAGTGTGAGTTCAGTGAGAACTGTGCTTTAACACCTGGATACTATTTTGAAAAAATAGCAACCCCCTCCTCCCCTCTGCCAGCCCCAGAAATCTTAAAAGTCTAGTACAGTGGGCTTGTATTTTTATCATGTTTAGAGAAATTTGTGAAAGTTCATTAATTTCTTTTTTAAAGATTATTAGTTTACTGAAAACTTGTGTCTTTATTCACATAGTTTAGATTGAAACATCAGGTTTCTTTTAAAAACTAACAAAAATCCCAACAGCTTATGTCCTGAAATTACAATTTCTTGAACATAGCACTAAAACCCTCCAAGGCACATGCATGAAGCTGAATATTTGCTTAAGTGTTTGCAGGCCTAATGCCTTTGCTGTTTAGAAATTCTATCACTCTCTCTTTCCTCATTGCCTTATAATGGCTGTGAACCTTTTTCTCATGATACACTATTTGAGAATTTACTGTATTGTTTAATTTCTGTAAAATATGTCAAAAGTGCTAATTACTGGGGTTTAAAGCAGTTTGTTCTTAATGTGATACTTAGAAATAGTTTTGCTTTTTTTTTCTTAGCCCTGTTCCAATACTGAAAAGATTCCCTTTAATACCTTTCTGAAATCTGTTTTTTTTGGGGTGAGTCTCTTTCTTCCCTTTCTTTCACTGCCAATAAACTGATGTCAACAGGAGAAAAGTAATGGAAGGAAACTGTCCTTAAGAGGTAACTCATTTTGCAACTTTGAGCTGCCTGACTTCCTGGAAGTTGTTTGGAGATGATTACGATAGAAATATATCTTCTATTTGTGAAATATTTAGAGTTTTTATTGTTGATTTAGTTCATGGCATGGTTCATTTATTCTTGAATGCTTTTTCCAAAACAGATATCCACTTCCAAAAGTGCTGTGAAATGCCTGTGTTGTTGATTTAGGCCTTGCTGTTGTAATACTGTAACACAAAGAAAAAAATCTGTGAGTGTTATGACATGGGTTTGTTTTTCTAGGTCTGACAAATAACTGACTTCACAGGAGGTTATCTGTCTGGAAAGTTGAAGTAGTTGTATGTTAAACATGAGTTTATGGCCTTGATGTCTGGAGATGGTGGCATTAAATTAACATAATTAAAACATAGTTGTTGACATGCCAATGTAATCATTGTAATGTAACAACATCCAGCACTAAATGCATTTTCAATGTAACTCTAGAAAATGTAGTACAGGTAAGGGAATATTACACATGGTTAACACAGAAAAATACTTCGGAATAGCTTCTTATTTTGATGGTAAGTTCAGAACTGAGTTTTGATGAGTTTCCTAATTTTGTTGCCTTAGGTAACAAACAGGTGCAAGGAAGAGAAAATCAGGCTTTCCTCAGTAGTGCTCAGTGTTGGGACAAGAGGCAATGGGCACGTGCTGAAATACAGGAAATTCCGTCTGAACTGTCAAAACCTCTTTTTCTTTCAAAACTTGGCAGGTGATCAAATGCTGGACTAGATTACTCAGAGACTGTGGAGTCTCCATCCTTTGAGATAGCTGAACTTTCTAGTCCTTGAGAAACCTGTTCTGTATGTGGTGGGGAGTGGTGAGAGGAAAGGAGGCTGAAGCTGACTAGAATTCAGGACAAAAAGGGGACTCGGTGGTGCTCTTCAACTTCAACTGCTTCGTGATTCTGCAAAGTAGCAGAAGACGTAGATAGAGGCCTGGAAGACGTATATAGAGGCGAGAAAGTTATGCATGCAGTCCAAAGTTGTCTTCATGATTTGAATCTTGTCAGAAACTGTACTGCAGAACTGATGGCTGCAGTACACTGTGAATGTCACAAGCTTGCTCTCTGTCAGAAAGTGATGAAAGAAGTTCATACAAGGAAAGGTGACCGAGGAGGTACCTTTTTTGCAGTTACTGCTTACCATATAATGGTTTGGACTGGAAGGGACCTTAAAGATCATCTAGTTCCAACCTTCCACTAGACCAGGTTGCTCAGAGCCCCATCCAACCTGGTCTTGAACATTCCAGGGATGAGGCATCCACAACTCTGGACAAATGATTAAATGCTCAAATTTTTCTTGTTTAAGTGTAATGGTAATTTTCAGTGATGCCTGATTTCAAATAGATAAAGTGTATGTGTGAAGCTTCACTGTATTCTTCATTGTTACTGTTGTTTTTTCCTGACAACCATTTTTGGCTATGGTCAGAGGAGTAGTGACTCCTGTGGCCATTTGGTTTCATTAGCTATTGGACTTTTGTATGAGGTGTTCCACTGCATGAACACAGATGGCATGAGAAACCTCATTTTTTACTGCTTTCTGATTTAGAAGACTTGCTTAGGCTGTTTTGACTTACAGGCCACATAGTGCTTATAGCTTTGAATCTTAAGTATTGGCATCTCCTATTACAACTTACAAAAGAGACTCTGCCACTTAGCATAGGAAAATTTGGGGTCTACAAAAGGAACATAGGAAAAAGTCTCTGTTGCTAGAGAACTAAAGGCTTTGTGGAAGGTTTTATAAAGAAAAGAAAGATAGGAAAAAGTTAAATACAAACATGGAGAAGCTGGAACATGCTGAGATTTCACATCTCTGAGATTAATTAAGAGGCACTGCTGTCTCAGGAAATGCTTAGGAAATAGACACAAATGTGACAGCATCTTAATGATACTCGAGACAAATTTCTATTTTTCTCTCTTTCTTTTTGTTTCCTTTTAAGTCAGTTGATTCCATCCCTGGATTGTTTCTATCCTGTACTTGATGCTGAAATTCACTTTCTAGGGAATGTAGGTATTTCCTGTCTGAAAAGGATTTTCCCAACTATTACAAATCCAAACTCTTCTCATCCTCTTCTCTTTTATTCTTAATTCTGATTCATGGGGTTTTTTTTTCCTGCCTGTCATGTTTAAGTGATTAACTGTATATGAGAAGCTGCCCTTGAGATTTGCAGAGATTTGAAAGATTGATCCCTGAAGAAGGCAAATGATTGAGTCCCTCTACATTAAAGAAAGATCAAAGAACTGGAAGGAATAATTTGGAGTTGTATAGGATTACAACTCTATGCTTGTAAGGTCCAATTTTATGTACTGGGAGTGAAGAAGATAAATCTGCCCCCAATTCTTGATTACGTTAGGTAACACCAGAATCCTTGCAATAAATTAAGAACTGTCTGCATGAGAGTGTTTTGTGTCTTGTTGCTTCTCACCTGGCTCAGTCAGCTTCTTGTTGAAATGAACTTTTGGCTGAATTTGGGGAGGAAAGGTAGGAGGAGACTGCGAGTGAATCTTAAAGGAGTGATTTAATTCTGTGCTTCTACAGAAACTTTAAGTAGATGTTTAAATTGCCAGAAGGTTAGTTCTTGCCTACCTACTTGCTGGGAAAAATCCTTTATCTTTTATATTTTGAGAATGGGATTAAATTTATGCAGGACAGGCTAAGAAAAAAGTAAAAATGATGTGGAGCTTGGATGAATATAGTATAGGAAAATTTGATTTAATATACAAGACAAAAATTGTTGAATGATTCTACATGCACAAGAAATGTAGTACTTCTTCTCAGGGTGTTTCAGTCAAAAGATGCATGTGTGGCAACCTTTATAGAGTAGTATACTCTGTGAGAAGTTTTAGGCTGTTTTGTATAATGCATTTTTGGTTCCAAGTCTTCCAGATGTTTTTTAATGCTAATTCTGTGCAGTAAAATACAGTGCGGATGTTGGCATCTTTCAGATGGGTAGAATTTTCAGGTTTAGTGTTAGATTGTTAAAACTTAACTTTTTAAATGAAGGATTTAGAAATATATCCATTTTATTTTCACCTGTCCATTGACGATTAGCCTCATTGGTTCTGATATTTATTCAAGTCCCCTTTCTTCCTTGTGATATGACAATGATGATTTGCAGCTGTGTCTGTGTACATTGTTAAAGAAATCAAGTATTCTAGCCTCTGCCCCTGTTGAAAACTGGCAAGATAATGTACTTAAAATGTACAGGCATGTGTTGAAATTTGGCTTTGTTTCAGGCAGACATACTTAGTAAGGGGTTGGTATTTTTGCTGGATTTTCTTTTGAATTGCTTCTGAAATATGAGATGTCCTCACTTTTTGGCTTCCCATGTTAATGTTATTGCAGGATACTCTAATTTAAAATGAACCCAAGAGTAAGAGAATGTACAAAGAGACTATCTTTCTTTCACCCAAGTGTATTGTGGTAGAGCTGGTATTGAAAGCCATGAAGACACCCTTTCCAATGCCACACTGTGAATTGGTAGTGTGAGTATGTAAGAATTTCTGGAGACTTAAAGATACCCAGTTGTAACATCCACTACTTGGGAAGTTACTGCAAGAAAAGTGGGCATGTGTACAGTGTTTACATCCGTGTGTTCAAAATCTCAATCATAAAAAGCAATAGTTCTTTTCAAACCTCTGTGTTATTGTATAGCCTGTGTGTTAGGGAAAGTATTGAAACCTTTCCTGGAAGTCAGGGAGCTGTTGCAGATACGGCTTGTCTTTAGGCAGTGCTGTTAGTGCTAAGTCGAAGGAAGTGTGTGCAACTTCAGTCTTCAAGCTGTCTTGATTTGGTAGTTAAGCTGAGAGGAACAAGTAAAATTTGCATGTAGATTGGTTAAAACTTGCAAGGAGCCTGTCAAGCAATGTTGTCTTACTACTTTGTGTCTGGTTTTGTGCAGTGCAGATGTAGGCAAAGGTGTGCTGCTAATGTGTGTAGTAGTGTGGCTCCTTGGTTTCCTGAGATGTGTCTGAATATTCATGGTCTATGTACACACACACCCCAACTTCAGTATTGTATATGTAAAAGAAAACGGCAGGGGCCCATTTTGCTCTTAGTGATTAAGTAGTACATTATTAGGATAATCATAAGAATGGAAAAAGTTCTGATAATATTCCCTTCTCTGGTTTGGTTTGTATCCTGGAATTTATTTAATTGTAAAACAAACCTAGCCTTTTTACATTTGATAGGGAAAATATATTTGAGGCATTTAGAGGAAATTATGGGTTTTGTGAGTACTTGATTTTTGAGTTAGCTTTTGAATACTTTTGCAGAGGCTGATCCAAGTGGGAGTGATTTGGAATGCACAAAGTTTTGTGTGGAAGGCTAGAAGAGTCAGAAGTTAGGGACGTATTGTCTAAAATGGGGTACAATATCTTTTCTGGGAAGAACATTCCACAATATGTACTGCTTGGTACTGATGTTACAGATGCCATCTTCAGTATGTATTGACAGACAAATACAGCAAGTGTGTAATCCTCACTGGACGCAGTTATTTACCTGTGCAGACTACAGGTGTAAACAGGGCCCTATCTGCAGGGGAGGTAAAACTACCAGCAGGCTTTTTGCCCTGGCAGAAGCTTGGAGACAGCAGAAAATATTAAAGACTGGGAAATACAGGCTTAAGGAATCAGTCCAGAGGAAACCTGAATTCAGATATGGGTTTAACAGGAGTGCTATATTCAAGCGTGCTTTGTGGTCTTTGAACTTCTAGAGCTGTTGAAAATGTAGTAGCAATGTTTTAGTGTTGTTCCCCTAGACTACTTTAATTAAATGGTAAAACAGTATGGAATGTTACGGAACAGAAGCAGAGATGCAGAGTTGCTGCATAATCAGCAGGTTGTTATGTCAAGATTTCAAGAGACCAGGTTGCAGTTGATCATGAGTTAAGAAAGGAAAGTAAGACAACCCAAGGAAACACAATCATTAGTAAATGGGATTTGAACAAAGCCCATTAATGACACGGTGGATTTGTACTCTGAAATCCTGGCTATACTTATCTCTTCCTGGTGTATGCAGAAACATAGATTGAGCTGGTAAAAGCTGGACACCTGTTTAGAAACGAGACCAAGATGCCCCCACTCATTCCTGAAACATGTCAACTTGATGTTGGTGTTTTTCTGGACCAACATGCTTGTAACTGTTCTACTGTCATTGCAGGACTGCCAGTCTTGCTATGTAGCTTTTGTGATGTAAAGTTGTATCCTGGGCTGCATCAGAAGCAGTGTGCCCAGCAGGTCAAGGGGAGGTTATTCTCCCTCTCTACTTCCTTCTGGTGAGACCCCACCTGGAGTACTGCCCCCAACTCTGGGCTCCTCAGCACAAGGAAGATGTGAACTTGTTGGAGTGGGTCCAGAGGAGAGCCGCAAAGAGGACTGCAGCACGTCTCCTTTGAAGACAGGATGAGAGAGTAGGTTTGATCAGCCTCAGGAAGAGACCTTGGAGTAGCCTGTAGGGGCCTACGAGAAAGATGGAGACAGACTTTTTAATACGATCTGTTGTGACAGGACAAGGGGTAATGGTTTTAAACTAAAAGAATATAGATTTAGACTAGATGAAAGGACATCTTATGTAAGGAGAGTGGTGAAACACTGACATAAGTTACTCAAGAGAGCTGGTGGATGCCCCATCCCTCGGAACATTCAAGGTCAGGTTGGACAGCTCTTTGAGCAACCTGATAATGGTGGAAGATGTCCCTGTTCATTGCAGGGATATTGAACTAGGTGACATTTAAAGGTCTCCTCCAGTCCAACCTATTCCATGATCTTTTTGTCTGTCTAAAATCTTAGGTCCATAGCATTTTTATTTGGTGATCTGAAACACTTAATTTCAAGTTTTGGGTAGAAAAGTGGTGATGTATAATCTTTAAGGATGGAAGGAGTTTGAAGTGTTTGTTATTCTCTCCAGGTAGAATGGGAAAGTCAGGTAGACCACTGCTGTTACAAATAACCTTTACACAGGTTAGTTTAAAAGTGGAACTCTCAAGTGCCTTTGATTTTTTTTGGCAATAAGTTATCAGTCTCAGTACAGGCAGTGGATATAGAGCAGGCTCTCTCCCTTCTGCCCCTTATCCCACCAAAACAAAGCCACAAGAAGTCCCACCCCAAACCCAAGAATAGCTTAGGAGGAAGACTGGAAATGGAAGCTTATTTTGGACCCTCTTACTGTTTTAAACAAAGGTGTGGGAGTGTTTTTATTCAGTCTGAGTGCATAAAGAAGTTCTGTGACTTGCATATTGGATTAGTTGTATCTACTGAAGCATTGCTTTCCAGCACTAAGGAGGATTTTATCACTTTCATTTCTGAATTTAGTTTGTCTAATGTTTTCTGAGTGGGCTATAAGGCTATTCATACAAATTGCAAAGCAATGACTGGAACTTTCTAAGTGATTTCATCCGGCTCCTTTGCCTCTCATATAGTAATCACACCTTGTAGTACTGTAAATTTATTTTAGGTTTGACCTGAATGCAAACATGCATGAATCTATAGGCAGTAACACTAAACCAAGTAGATAGGTAAGTTCTGCCATGCACAGCCATTGCATGTCCTCATAAGCGCACAACTTTGTCAGCTGTCAGACAAATCAAATATGTGGCATCTCAGAAAAGGGTCCATGTCTCCAATGTCATTCACCAGATCATTTATGTCAACTGCTTTGCAGTCCCTAACCAAGCAGTCTGTGTTTCTGTTTGTTGTGAACCCTTCTCACTCCTTGAAGGGAAGGCCCACATGCTTGTGCTGTGTGGTTAATAAAGGACCAGAATGGTGCTCCCCAGATTTATGTGGCATTGCTCGCGTTGCTCACATGGCTCTTTTCTAAACCAAAATGAGCAGGGCTCCGTTGGCACACTTACAGCTTTACCAGGCAGCTCTCATCCAGCCTTTTGTATTCAGTGTGTTTAGCATGGCAAATACAGCTGCTCTGGTGCCAGGTGATTACTGCTGGCATTTGCTGGCTCTTGGGAGGAAAGAAGGGGAGCAAAGGAGTAGCATGATCTTGACATATACCTTTCTTGTTTCTGATCTTCATGGTTATAAATATTTCTGATTGTCATGTTCTGGACAGAAGGTTTCAATAAGGTTCAATCGTAAGTTTTAGGAATAAGATTTATTTTTTTTGACTCGCTCATTGATGGCAAGGTGAACATGAGTCAGCAGTGTTCCCTGGCAGCCAGGAGGGCCAACCAGGTCCTGGGGTGCATCAGGCACAGCGTTGCTGGCTTGTTGAAGGGAGGTGATTGTCCTGCTCTATGCTGGTGTGGCCTCACCTTGAATACTGTGTGCAGTTATGGGCACCACAATCTAAGAAAGATATAAAGCTGTTAGAGGGCATCCAAAGGAGGCAACAAAGATGGTGAATGGCCTTGAGGAAAAGCCATGTGATAAGTGGCTGAGGTCACTTGGTTTGTTCAGCCTGGAGAAGAGGAGACTGAGGGGAGACCTCATCACTGTATTGTGAGGGGAAGTGGAGGGGCAGGCAGTGACCTCTTCTCTCTGGCAACCATTGCCAGGACTTAAGGAAATGGCCTTAAGTTGCATCAGGAGAGATTCAGGCTAGGCATCAGAAAAAGCTTTTTCACCCAAAGAGTGGTTGGGCACTGAAAGAGGCTGCTCAGGGAAGTGATCACAGCACTGAGCTTGACAGAGTTCAAGAAGTGTTTGAACAATACTCTGAGACACCTGGCATGATTCCTGGAGATGTCCTGTTCAGGGCCAAGTGTTGAACTTTGATAATCCTTGGGGTTGCTTCCAGCTCCAAAATGTCTGTGATTCTGTGATTTGTTTATGTGAGCGCAGTATGGGATATTTACAGAATCGGTAGCTATTTCAGGTTTCAGCTAAGATTCAGTGGGGTTCAGCCATGATAATATTTGGCTCATTAATTTTAACTGTGTAAGCCAAAGCATTTCACAGAAGAGAGATATGCATCTCTCTTTACAGATTTGGAGAGGTGGTAAATTGTCCTGAGGGGCTGATTGCAAAACCAGAGAGTCCAACTCCTCTGGGCAGTGAGACCTGAATTCTCACCATGAGTCCAGACTGGGCATAAGGCCTCCAGCCCATTCCCCACTTCACTTACATGTTTCTGTATGGTAATAAAACTTGTAGTTGTGCTTTGAAATTGTTCAAGGGAAAGGCTTGAACTGTTGAAAGACCAAACATCAAAGTTTTGAATCACAGAAGTTGCAAATCTTACTAGTTTCCTAGAGAGAATCGTGCTTCCTTTACGCATGAAACTGAGCCCAGACACCTTCAGGGACTGTCTCCACTGGTAATCCCTTATATTCCTTTTCCTCTCTTTTCAGCTAGGCCCCTTTGACCACACAATTAATGATTTATCTTTTCAACAGTCCAGTAGACATTTGAGGTACAATATATAGCTCCGTGGACTGTTGTGTCAGCTGAGGTTAGCATGTGATGAGCTTGTGCAGTGAGACTGGCATGTTCTACCTCACATACCAAAGGCTAAAGGCATGCACACAGTTATTATTTGGGACTTAGCTGATTTGTATAGTGCCCCAGTCATGTTTCTAGTCCCTCAGATGACATATATTTCTCTTCTCCTTCTTTGTTCCTTGTATTCCCAACAATGCTCTTCACAGTTGAACCTCAGCAAAATTTGCACTGTTTTCTCAGGACATTGAAGTGTCTCATTGCAGGTCAGGTTCAGTGACTACAGTATTTCCCTTTGAGCTGCCAGTCCGATAAAAAGTTTGTCATCTGTCCTTTAGTGTACTTGTGCTACTGGCTGACTGTCAGGAGATTTTTACATACAGTGCAGTCTCTACTTGGTCTGCAGCAACTTTTTCAGACCCAAAGAGACAGGAGGTACTACTGAGGTCATTTGCTGATCTGAGTAAAGGTATGCTAATAGTCTGCTTTCTAATGCAGACAAGTCGGTAAAGAGGTAGAGGGATTGGCTGCTTTGGTGGCGATCACTGATTGCCTGGAAGTGACCAGTTTGGAACACTTTTCACACAGTGCAAGGAGAAGTAGGCAGGGAGATTTTTCAAGTGCTCTTAGTTGTTCTTTCAGCTGTGACTGCTTATCAACTTTGACTGTACCAGATATGGTGCTTTCCCTAGCACTGCTCTGATAATTCTCAGCTGCTGCAGGAAGTTACTTCTCTAATGTTGATTTCTTTCCTGTTTATATATAAGTATAGCTCCTTGTTAATGGCCAGCAGCTACTGTGTCTTTTCAGAATGCCTTCTTTTATGATAATCTGACTGAAGTTCTGTTATAATAAATCTTAATTAAGCAGAAGATATTTGTGACCTGACTATTAAATGCTTATGTGTTAATTGTAGACTTTCAGTCAAGGGAATCTGTTGATTCCAGTGGGTACTATGAATGTATTAAAACCATAGGGCTTGAGTTATAGCTACTTACTGTCAGGCAGTTTGGCTTATATTTTAGAACCACTAAAATACAAGTTCTAAAAACACCTTCTCCTACTTATATTCATTTCCTAAACCCTAATTAGAAACCTTGCACCACATTTCTAGTCCTTAGATGAGTGTCATAGTTTAACCCCAGGCAGCAGCCAAGAACCACACAGCCACTCACACATTCCCCACCAACGGGATAGGGGAGAGAATCTGAAGGGTAAAAACTAGGAAAGCTTATGGGTTGAGATAAAGACAGTTTAATAGAGAAAGCAAAAGCTGCACACACAAGCAAAGCAAAACAAGGAATTAATACACTGCTTCCCATGAGCAGAAGGTGTTCAGCATCTCCAGGAGAGCAGGGCCCATCATGCGTAACGGTTCCTTGGGAAGACAAACGCCATCACTCCAGATGTCCCCCCTTCCTCCTCCTTCCTCCCACCTTATATACTGAGCATGATGTCCTATGGTATGGAATATCCCTTTGGTCAGTTTGGGCCATCTGTCCCAGCTGTGTCTCCTCCCAATCTCCCATGCATCCCCAACTTCCTTGCCAGCGTGGCAGTACAGAATGCAGTAAAGGCCTTGGCTCTGTGTAAGCTCTGCTCAGCAAGAACAAAAAGATCTCTGCATTATCAACTTTGTGTTCTGCACAAAACCCACACATAGCTCCATACTAGCCACTGTGAAGAAAGTTACCTCTACTTCAGCCCAAACCAGCACAGTGAGACACTTATTAACCTCATATACAATGAATAGCATTTGCCATTTCAGCAATGTTACACACAGTGTGAGACCTCCCCTTAGAAAAAAATTCAAAGCACAGCCACTAGTTTTATTATCCTACTGCAACATGTGAGTCAAGTGGAGAAAGGGTCTTGGTCTGTACATGCTAACAAGCCTTGTAGACCATGGGATGGAGAGGCAGACTTTGCATTTTGTGCTGCTTAGGAACCTTTTATGATGTCCATGTACATGTTGTAGGGTTAGGCACAGTATCTTGGTGTCACTCTTAGGCTGGCTGAAAGAAATAAGACAAGATCATTCCTTTTAGTTTGCAGGTGGTCAGATGCTCACTGGCTGCCCAGTCCATGAGGTTTTGTCAGGTGTAATGTTAATGTACTGCTTCACAGAAGTGAAGTCAGTGATAGAATGCTTTCCCTGTAGTAGCAAAGATGGGAGTTTGACTCTAGCAATCCATATCACTATAAAGGTGCATGTTGTAAGAATTCTTAACGCAGTCACACTCAGGAAGCCACAGGGTCACCCAGGAAGCCAAACAGAAGCAAATTGCACCAAATAACATTTATTCCGACTCCTTCTCCCTTGTTTATTGCAATTGCTAAAATTTTGTCTTAAATATTTGTAGCTAGGATATTTGTGGGAGTTGTGACATCTTTTTCAGACGGAAAACCTTTTTGGATACTGGAATGGAAGCAACGTTTATGAAGTAAACTAAGGGCAATTAAAACCAGAAGCACTTTCAGTTAATACGTTGGATATGAAAAACCTTGCTGCTGGCATCAATTTGTTGACATTCTGTGACACCTATTCCAGGATTGTGTACCTTGTTCATGAGCAGTGCCAAAAATAGTGTTTTCTTCAGGTTATGCATCTCTATTTGTTTATGAGTATACTGTGTCATTGCCTTTATTTTTTTTTCCATGTTTCAACTCTGGCAAAAGCTTAGCTGATCAGAAGCAACAGATTTTTGTTTTATTAGATTTTGGCTTTCACCTTTTCTGTGGCATCCCTTCCAGAGTCGGGATTTTGTTTGAGATGCTTTAAATTGTTCTTATTTATTTTGTTTAAACTTTTGCTATGAGTGCTGCGTATTTATCTCACTGCTGGGGTGGTTGATCTGAACTTGAACAACAAACACAATTGACTTGAGCATTTCTGCAGCTCTGTTTTACAGGGATCTTCAGAGAGCCAGTGAGTGACATAACTGGCAGGCTGGCTGTGCCCCAGCCACGAGAAGCTCTGTGTTGTTCCAGGGAACAGAGGCCTGCTGTGCAGTCCTGGCTGAAGAGGCTTTTTGAGACGAGCTGAGAGCTGTACCGTACATGAAATTGAGCAGGGGAGTAGGGTCGGGCTGACTGCCGTCCTTAACGCCCCGATAATGAGGGGCCTGTAAGGAATGCTGCTCAGCAGCTGTGATGTCCCTTGTGTGGTGCCAATTAAATAATGTGAATGTGAAATTTCAAGCAGCTAGTACTTGGATTTAAGCAGAGGAGATGGGAGGTTTCTTAAGAGGCAGGGATTAATTGCATCGTTTGAGAGAATGTGGCATGGTTGAAGCACTCCCTGGTGTAAATGAGATGAATAATGTTGCCTTTAATAGAAACCTGGAGAATGTGGTGTTTATTAAATAATTCTGCTGGAGAACTGAGTTCCAGTGACAGGCACTGCTGGGCAAGATAATTCGCAACTCAGTTTCACTGTCCCTTGGAATTATCCTACCTTTCTTTGCTGTTGCTTTGGAACCAGTATATTCTTCATTCCCTAGTGTATTGCCAGTGTCTTTGTTTAATTCCAAAATGTAAGATCAACATAATGACTGTTACAAATACCATATTTCAGGTTGAAGGGATATATGTCTGAATTTTGTTAACATTCTTTTCAGTACTTATTCATGTGTCTGCAAACTCTAGTGATTGTTAAGTCACTATGAGAGGGGAAAATAAAACTTTTCCAGTGGACATAGAGTTCAAACACCATAATTTCTGAAAGCAAGTAGTAGTGACTTTCACTCCCTCTCAACATCTCTCATCCCTAAGTGTTTGAGCTAAACATTTTAAATCACTACCGTGAGTAGATCTCAAAACAGCTGTCTATAAAGCATTGAATTGTTAGATTAATAAGGACAGCTTGAAATAATCCTCACTTGACCTTAAAATGTTTACAAACCAATTACAATTCCTAGTTAAACTCTCTTCTGTCTTTTGCTTTGAACTTAAAACAGTGGCAAGGAGGTAATATCTCTTCATATTCAGAACAAAAACTTAGTGATTGTTTACCTAATTCACATTTCTGGATGTAACTTCACTTGTATGGTGTGATTTTTTTTTTTTTCTTTTGCATTTGAGTTAATGAGAGTGTTGAAAAAGGTTGAAGATTCGGAGCAAAACTGTTGTCAACAATGTTACGAAATATTGCTAAGTTAGTGTAGCTGATTTTGTTGTTGTTGTTGCTCCCAGTGTGTCATTCTCGGTGAAGAAGGTGGAATTTGATATTTGTGAAGTGTGCGATGTGTTTAAGGAGCAACCGTCAGTGTCAAATGAACCTCTGAGATCCCTTTCAGCAGTAGTGTGTTGTGAAGGAGTGCAGTGTTTCACCACTGCTCTGGCAGGGTTGGTTTCCTTTCCCACACCAGTCTGCTTTGCC
The DNA here is from genome assembly GCF_000695815.1 of Acanthisitta chloris. Taxonomy (NCBI): domain Eukaryota; kingdom Metazoa; phylum Chordata; class Aves; order Passeriformes; family Acanthisittidae; genus Acanthisitta; species Acanthisitta chloris. The sequence continues at coordinate 34,274 of NW_008675539.1, forward strand.
CCTGAGTGTGGGGATGGAACGTGGGATTGCGAGTGGGTTTGACACCTCATCAGCAGAGAAGTGAAGTGTCTCTTCCTCACAGACTTTTCAGTTCTTAAAGAGATTGATTTCTCATCTTGTAGTCTGTTTATAACAAGGTGGGTTTTGTACCTAAACTGCTGACTTGTTTTTAAGATCTGCTTCTTAAAATCAGTGTGTGTGTGTGTGTGTACCGCATCATTATGAACTGACTTGCAGATAAACTTGCACTGCAGATTAAAACACACTTACTACGTGAAAAATTTAGTGTGCTGGTGTATGTTGGGGGAGGGCTGTTCCTGGTTGTGTTTACCCCAGTTGGTCTGTGGAAGATTGGTTGAGATGGATGTTGTCCTGTTACACGGAGTCTTTGGTAGAGAGGTGAAGGTACCTTGAAATTGACATTAGAGTTGGGTGAAATTTTGAGAAAACCTTTTCTGTTTTTTATTTGGAATTTGTTTTTCTACCTTTATGCTTCTGAAAGTATTGAGTATCATCAAATATGAAGTTGATGTTTGGTGGTTTGCAGGACAAAGTTTTTTAAGGTTTGGAATTTTCTTTTCTCTCTGTCTTTGTTCCTCAGTGCATCAGAATGAATGTATTTTGGGGGAAAGTGAGGACCCTTGTATTTCAGGCCTTGTTCTCTGGAAGTCAGAGTAATTGAAGGGAGGAAAGAAGTGGACTGGTTGAATCTCAAGGGTTGAAGAGGTGTGTGAACAAAAATGTCACAGAAAGACATCAAAATGCGCTCTAGAAATAGTTTCTAAACTGACACTTCCAAACTAATGCTTTCTCATGTTTGAACAGTTCAACTACAAATATTATGTCTACATAAAAACAGCTACAAAAATGATAGATTGTCTATAAGGTGTTCACAGTATTCGGTTCACTTCAGGCTTTTGTGCTCAGTGCTGTGATCTTTGCTTGTGCTTGGAGAGGCAAACTGATGCCTAAGAGGAGCAAGAAGGTGGTCTTTTGTGATAGTAACCCTCAGTTAGTGCAGAACCTTTTCCTGTGTGTATTTTAAATGGACATTGCTTCTCTTCAGTAAATGTGATACTTCTAGTCTTTTAAGAGGTTCACTAGAAAGTAACGATGGCCCGAATGTCTGTGGCTTTTATCTTCCGCTAACCTTTTTCCTTTAGACTGCGTTTTGTGCAGGATAGTAGTTTAACAAAGTAGTGAGATCTGGCAGGCTTGTAAGGAGGCCAAAGAAAATGGCATTAATGAATTGTTAGGTGTATGTTGTACTTGTGGAATTGGAACAAGAAATGCTAGTACTGTTCATAACTATTTTGTTTAAAGTGAAAATTTTGGATTTGGGTGTTGTGCTGGTTTGAAAAGCAAAC
>NW_008675540.1:0-3712 GCF_000695815.1 Acanthisitta chloris
CATTCCTGCCAGGGCACTGAGCTCATGGGGGTACCCACATGGGGAGCATCTACACTTCAGGGGCATCCACACCTCGCAGGTATCCACACCTCGCAGGTATCCACAACTCAGTGGCATCCACACACAGGAAAAAAAGGTCAGCCACCCTCCCAGGTACCAACCCACAGTGGGGGTACGGCCGGGGGACGCAGCACAGACAGGATGCTCACACACACAGGTTCCCCCTGTCAGGGCACTGGGCTGGAGCATCCACACCTGGGGGGTACTAAGATGATACTCAGCACCCACACTTTGGAGGCATCTCCACCCAGGGCACCAGGCTCATCTGAAGCACTGGGCACCCCTATGGGTACCCACTTACAGTGAGACAGTGGATGGGGGACCCAGCACAGCCACGATGCTCTCACAACCATGTAACCCTTGCTAGGGCACTGGACCCATGGGGGTACCCACATGGGGGCATCCACAGCTCAGGGACATCCACACCTGGGGGGCACTAGGCACCCCCATGGGTACTTTTACCCACAGGGAGATATGGCTGGGGGACCCAGCACAGCCAGGTTGCTCACCCAGTGGTTGGTTACTCCTACCACTGGGTTCATGGTGGGTACACACACCTGGGGGACACTAAGATGCTAATCAGTACCACCTCTACCTTGGAGACATCCCCAGCTGGGACACCAGGCTCATCTGGGCACCCCCATGGGTACCCACCAGCAGGACACACAGCTCCCCACTCTGTCTACCCAGCACAGGGCTCATGCACACACATCTCTTTGGGTGGGTACATGGACAAACACTCTATGTGCCCTTCCCAGAGCACGCGGCGAGCGCATGGGAACAAGTGCTGAGAAATCATAAGAGGGATCCTGCCCTGGGGTGAGGGTGAGCCAGCTCCTGCCCTGCTGAGCACCTCTTGGGAGGATTTAGCTGCAGCACAATTGATAACATAGAATCACAGAACGTTTTGGGTTGGGAGGGATCTTAAAGATCAAGTTCCAACCCCCTCTCCTGGGCAGGGACACCTTCCTCTAGCCCAGGTTGCTCCAAGCCCCATCCAACCTGGTCTGGAACACTCCCAGGGATGGAGCAGCCACAGCTGCTCTGGTCAACCTGTGCCAGTGCCTCAGCACCCTCACAGACAAGAACTTCCTCCTAATATGCAACCTAAACCTACCCTCATTCAGCTTAAAGCCATTCCCCCTTGTCCTGTCACTCCATGCCCTTGTCCCAAGTCTCTCTCCAGATCTCTTGGAGCCCATTTAAGCACTGGAAGGAGCTCTAATCTCTCCCTACAGCTTTTCTTCTCCAGGCTGAACACCCCCAGCTCTTCCAGCCTGGCTCCAGAGCAGAGGTGCTCCAGCCCTCAGAGCATCTTATTGGCCTCCTCTGGACTCATTCCAGCAGGTCCATGTCCTTCTGGTGCTGAGAGCCCCAGAACTGGATGCAGAACTCCAGGTGTGGTCTTTCACAAGACCAGAGTAGAGGGGGTAATTCCCTCCCTTGACCTTCTGCCCACACTGCTGGTGCTGCAGCCCAGGATGTGTTTGGCTTTCTGGGCCATGCCAGCCACGAGAAGCTTGCCCATTCCCACACACCCCATGTAGACCAGCATGGGAGTGAACACACTCATCCTTGCCTAGTGTTGCCAACATTTGTGATGTCAACAAGCTGCCGGAGGCATCCTGTCCCTGAAGCCATAGCCCAGTGTTGCTCTTTGGAAGAAGAACGCCACAGCACTCCAGGAACGCCCAATTAAACTGGAACCGTGGCAGTCACCAGAGGGCCAAAATCTGGAAGGCTGAGAAGGGAACTGAGCCCCAGACTGTATGCTCAAGAGGAGATTCTGGGAGAGCACTGCTCATTCCTGCAGTGGTCTGGGAAAGCCAGTGGCCACTCAGCTTTGTTGGATGCACAGGAACCAGCAGGATCTGCTCTTTGGAAAAACATTCAAAAACGAACCAATTTTCCCTTCCAGGCAGCTGATCCCTGCTAAAGCCATGTGTTGTTGTGTTCCCATTGATATGCTGATACTTAATTCCTAAGTGCCTTCCCCAATACTCTGCCACTGCCTCCCGTTGGCTTCTTCCCTGTGTTTACAGCATCAAAATGAAACATGTAATTTGGGCTCACTGAAGTGCTGGCTCACGTGGCAGGCAGCTGAGTCCTGCTCACACTGCTGGGCACTGCGACCACGAGCAGCTCAGCTTTGCTCCATTAGAATTTGTATAATGGAATTTTATCCCTGAAATTGCACGTGCCTGTTGCTGCTTCCATGCAGCAGAGAAGCTGCTGGTGGTGTGATGGGGGATTTCTTCTGCTGGACGCTGTCAGAGGGGTTCATAAAGGTTTAAAGAGGATGTTAAAAGGAAAGCAGCTGGGAAATGGAGGGGGGGAAAGGAGGATGGAAAAGGAAATCTGTTAATTTGAAAGTCTAATTAAACTGAGATGGGCTCAGGTCCTGTTTTCCTCGTTCCTTTTGAGTATTGTTGCCAAGGTCAAGCTCGTATTGCCCCATTCACTGGCAATTTTTTCCTTTTCTCCTGCCATTATGGCACATGGTGTCCAAATGAAAGAGGAGCAGAGAGATTTGTGATGTGCTGTGCTGGGAGGGTTGTCTGCATGAACTCCCAAGGCCTTTTCCTGCATTATTTCGTATGATCCCAAGTTGGGATGGGTTGCAGGTGATTTTGTTTCCAGAGGGTGACACAGCATTTGGTTCATCTTCATCCATCCCTTCGCTCCACTGATTCATCCTTCCTTTATTTTCCCAAACAGCCCTTCCTAGGAAGTATCTTCACATTCTTGCTTGCCAGATCACGAAGAGCTGCTTTCACAGCAGATGTGCTAAACAGGCCTGGAATGGAAGGGAAAAATGATGCTAAATGGGAAAAGGACACAAAGTGAAAACACCCCAGAGAAAGAAACCACAGGCAGGGGTTCCCATTTGGTGAGATGGGAGATAGAGCATGGGAAAGCCCCAGAATCAGGAGAAAACCTGGATTTAAACCCACTGTGCACACCACTGGCAGGAGCTGTTTCATAATTTACCTTGATTTGACTGTCCCACTTACCCAGGCAGCACTTAGAGTTGCTTTTCATATCCCCAGCCCTGCTCAGACAGAAACCAACCGCGTTGTGCAACGCTTATGTAAGAGGTGCCAAAGGGACTCTGCCAAAGCTCTGCTCTTGCTCAGGTGCCACCAAGGACTCGCCAGGGCTTGCTGCCGAGGGAAACAGAGCCATCCCCACAAGTTTGCTCAGCCAGGACACAGACAAGGCACTGCCTGAGCTCCTGGATGACAGAGCTGTTCTCACAGTGGTTATACAATGTTCCAGGATATGTTCGCTTCCTCCCCGTGGTTTTTGTTATCGCTTCTGCCTTCTCAGTCTTTCCTCTCTCACTGCTTCTGCTTAATTGCATGGGAAAGGCAAAGGAATCTACATCTCACCTGTGTTGAGAGCGTTGCAAGAGGACATCTCCCTGGTGGTTACTCTCTGTGGTGGTAATTTCTCATCGCTGTTGCAATTTCTGTACCTTTATTCTTGGGTGAAGAGGTCACAATTCCTAGGAAATACCTAAAAGGGATGAAACAGAATCATTTTTTCCCTGAAGCTAAAGTCTTCCTAACATCTTTCTGGGTTGTTTTTTTGTCTTACTGAAATATTTTAAGTGAAGCAGTTCTTTGTTGCTTAGGAAATCCTGCTATTC
>NW_008675540.1:3774-9629 GCF_000695815.1 Acanthisitta chloris
CCGCCTACATCTACAAGGGCTTTGCAGCCAAAGGAATTATCTTTGCTGCTTCTGTAAACACAACTGCACACTGGGGCTGTAACAGAGGTATTTCACTGTGGAGGAGACAGAATTCCAGCACTTAATTGAATGACTTGTTCAATCACTCACTGCGAAGGTCTGTAAACTGAAGGAGCTACTTAAGAGTAAAGAAAGCCATGGAGATAAAGAGCAATCAGCCCAAAACTTCAACCAAACCAAGCTCACAGGCCTGGATTTTCCCTGGGAGCTGTCTTTGCACCATCTGGCTGCGGTCCTCTTATTTCACTTTGTCAGGACAAGTTTTTCCCCCAGAAGGTGTTTGGGCACTGGAACAGCTCCCCAGGGCAGTGGTCACAGCCCCAAGGCTGACAGAGCTCAGGGAGTGTTTGGCCAATGCTCTCAGGCACAGGGTGCATTGTTGGGGTGTCCTGGGCAGGGCAGGAGTTGGACTCAGTGATCGTTGTGGGTTCCTTCCAACTCAGGATATTCTACTCTATGATCCTTGTGTGCCCCTTCCAAGTCAGGATATTCTATTTAGAGGTCAGTAAGATCTCTCCTAAGCCCAACTTCCCATCCTTTTCCAGCACTGCTTTTAATTTGCTCTTTCTCTCCTGCCCTGACAGGCAGATGGACACTATATTGAAAACATCCTTCCTCACCAGTCTCTGGCTTTTTTTTGCAACGTGGCTTTAGTCAGTCCAAGCCAAAATCTGTGTGTGCCAAGTTTGTTTCTAGGATTTCCCCCTGAAGATACACCTCTCGGCCAGGAAAAGGCTTCCAGCTCAGCTTGGCAGAACCAACACAATCCACCTGCCTGGATGATTCAGCAAGATATTCTCAGTATATTGCAGCCAGGTTTGTGCACCTGGAAACGGGGGAAGCAGCCTGGTTTCCAGGCAGTGCTCTGAATTCCCCTCGTTAATGGTGTTTTTAATGGAATGGCCACATTTTCCTGCATCCTTGTGCTGAGCAGTTGCTGTTGGCAGAGCTGTCTGCTTCACCTCTGGCCTCCCTCACACGCATGTGGGAGGGAAGGGCATCCAGCTGGTTTCCTTCCTTTGAATGCAAACAGCACAATCAGCTGCAAACTCTCCTGAGACCCATCTACGTAAACAGGGTGACACAAAAGTAATGTATAGCCACAGTGCTCCTCTTCCTTCCGTGAAAAACAAACCCCTGCACAAGGGCCTCAGTGAAAGCTGGACTGAGGGTCTGAGCTATGTCTTGTTTAATCCTCCTGCTCCCGCAAGGGATACATAACTCCTGACAGCCTGAAAAGGCTTTCCTCTCCCTTTAGTGTCTTTTCTCTCTTTCCAGAGCATCTCAGAAAATTCCCTGGAGTGATCCTCAGTCTGATGCTTTCTTGAGCAAGTAAATTCCCAAGCTGGACACAAGAAGTACCTGATAGGCCTGGATGCCATCTCCTTCTTCTCTTGCCCAAAGCTGCTCTCTCAGCTGGGTTCCCTCCATCCATCTTGCCAAGACCTCTCCCTCTTTCTGCTCTTTATATTTTTCTGGGCGTTTTTTGTACTTGTCATCTGCCCACAATGAGTGACATCCCAACTGTCCTCAAAGGGCTGTTCCAGCAGCAAGAGTCCATTTGGGACCCCATAAAACCTGCCTTATCTCTCTTATTCTGGATTCCACTAGCAAAGCTCAGCAGGCAGGTAAAGCAGCATTAGCAGCATTGAAAGCTGCCAGAGTGATGCCAAGAAGCTTTAGTAGGTTCGGCATCCTGCCTCTTGCAGGCAGAATTGGACTCAGGGGTGGAAAGCTGCCCATAGAGAGCTGCACTGCAGGTCCTTCACTTGTGCCCCTGGGGAGACAGGGTATAGAATCATGGAATCATCAAGGTTGAAGGAGCCCCCTAAGGTCATCAAGTCTAACCATTAACCTGTCACTGCTGCAACCCCTAAACCATATCCTCCAGTGCCAGATCCAGATGCCTCCTAAACACTTCCAGGGATGGTGACTCCACCACCTCCCTGGGCAATATTCCAGTGCCTGAACACCCTAACAGGGAAAACATTTCTCCTAACATCTAATCTGAATCTCCCCTGACTCAGTTTATGACCCTCTAGTCCTCAATCCTAGTATAGCAAAAGTGTATGTTCCACCAGGGAGGAAAACCAGCCTGAAAAACTCAAACCACAAACTTAGGGGAAAAAAATACAGCTCAAATCCTAGGGAAGATGCTGCAGCATTTCTTGAGAGTGAACCGTCTCTCCTCAGCAATGAAGTTTAATGTAAAATCCAGTGTATTGAGGAATAAATGAGTGGTGAAAGCTGCAGGCCCTCGAGTGGATTCATGAGTCTTCAGCCTCGGCACTGCCACACAGCTGATCTATTTTATCATTCAGGCACACCATGGACATGAAGCAACCCCAGAGAATAGTTTTGAATACCTTCTGTGTGAGATTGTCAGACCATATGAAATTAAAGGCATTTTAGCAGTTGGATGAAAACGAGGCCTCAACTATTTTTTTCTCCATGCTGCTGTTTCATAGCTCAGAGTTCCCAGTTTGCCAGTGAACATGCATCCACAGGCACAGCACATTCTGTTGCTTTTAAAACCACCTTTATTATATTGTTCAGTTAGAAATTTCGCTGCATGTTACCAGATGAATCTCGGTATCTCGTTAAAATAACTTTGGCAGTTCTTCCTCCTAAGACTACAATACAAACAGATCACATTCTCTAATCCTACGTAATGCCTTATGTAAAACCACTTAACATTCCTTTTAAGGCTGGGACCCATTCAGACGAAAGATGCTGCATAAAAGCACATTCCTAAACATGCTTGACCAGAAAAGCAATGTGGTCTGGGGTGGAAAATACAGAGAGGGAACCAGTGTGTGCTCAGGAGGACATGCCTGGCAGTGTACAGGGTCTGGCTGTGTCTTGCAACCTAAGCTTTGCACAACTCATTAGAATCATTAAATCATTTAGGTTGGAAAAGCCCTCTAAGATCATCGAGTCCAGCCATGCCCCAGTACCACCAAGGCCACCACTAACCATGTCACTGAGAGCCACATCCACATGGCTTTTAAATCCCTCCAGGGATGGTGACTTCACCACTGCCCTGGGCAGCTGTGCCAGGGCTGGACAACCTTTGCCATAAAGAAATTTTCCCTAATATCCAATCTAAACCTTTCCTAGTACAGCTTAAGGCCATTTGCTCCATTTTCCTCCATTTTTCTAATCATTAAATGGCTGCAGTAATACAGTCCCATTGCTGCTATTATCTGTGTACATCTCCCCATATGCTTCCAGCAGGGACAGAGACCCAGCTGGGAAAGGTAGATTAAAGCTTGGATCATGAGATGGGCTCTGAGAGCTCACTCTTCACCACTGGTAACATGGGATGAGAAACTACACCTCCAGATGGGAAGTGAAATTTAACCCAGCAAAGACAAAATAATGGTCAATCTAGGAGGTTTTGCATTAAATTGAGGCTGTTGGATGGTCCTTGGATCTGTGAGATGTTCCAAGAGGCCAAGCATTGGAATTTCATTTAATTGGAATTTCAGGCAATTTTCATTGCCTGAAATTCTAAAATGAAATGAAAATTTTCCAGTTTTCATTGGAATTTCAAGGCATTTCAGGCATTGGAATGGGCTGCCCATGGAGGTGGTGGATTCACCATCCCTGGAGGTTTTCAAGATGAGACTGGATGCCATGGTCTAGTAACCACGGTAGGGTTGGACTCGATGATCTTTGAGGTCTCTTCCAACCTGGTTGATTCTATGATTCTATGATTCTAAGCCTTAATGCACCATCTACCACTGGAAAATGAAATGGCCTCTTTCCTGTGCTGTCGTCTGATGGCTCATCAGGAGCAGCAAAGCTGTAGAGTGAAAAGCAATATCCAAGGAAGGGAAGAGAAAAAGGATGCAAACATCTCGCTATCAGGAGTGCAGGAAGCTGATTTATGGGGGGAGAGGTAATTGTTTTGTTAAAAATCACTTGAGGAAATACAGCTCCCTGAAGGGTAAATAGTTTCTTATTTGTTGGGGGTTCAGGAAAACTTAGGTATTTGTGTTGGAAAGAACATACAGGATGTAGAAGGCTTGGAGAGTACAAGGGGAAATTAAATGAGAATCTCTTTAAGTGAACAGCTCTGAGCTCCCCTGTCTCTGGGACAGGGCAGTTTATATTTTGCAGCCTGCTCCTGAGACACACTGCTTCAAACAAGCCCATAAATAAACCCCAGTAACCCAAATAGCCACCATGTAGCTCCTGGGAGTCTGCAGGCATTGCCTATGAGTTTAACCTAAAGCACCACAGACCCTAATGAGCTATGCTGTGGAGCCTGTGGCTTGCAGAAAAAGTGATGCAATCCACGCTGCTGTTTCAGGTACTCACATGTGGGATTGCTAAACGTGCAATGAATCCCAGAATCCATTTTAAACCGAGGATCACTGCCCAGCTATGCTGTTGTTAGCCTATATTGGACCAGCGTGGGTTGTGTGGCTGCCAAAAAACACACAATCTGTTCTTAAACAACCAGTCTAGTGTCCTGAACACCAAAGAGACTCCTACATCTGGCATCCATTTGATTTTTGTCCTACCTAACCTCTGCAAATGTATTTCCTGCGCTGAGTATATTGTAGTTTTTACGCCTAGAAAATCACACCTCCTTCTAGGCCTTAATGATTTTATGTGCAGTGAACATTGCTGTGAACTCCAGCATTTCTCCACTCCTTATCCACACCTTTGGGGTTCTTAAATTGTTTGGCACTGCTTTGAGAGAACATGTGAGCTATGCTCAGATTTTCAGCTGCTTTGCTGAAAATCACTGTTCTCCACAGAGGCAAAGGGAGATACAGAATACTTTTTCACTTGGCAGTTTCACAGAAGCTTTTTTGACTTTAGGAGCCCAAGGAGACAAGTCCCAGCAAGTAATTCTCATGTGACTATCATTGCACTGGCTGCCCACAAAGCTGAATGCCTTGGTGCTTGATTAGCCCATGAGGATTGTGTGATGCGGCTGCAAGGCTGCAATCCAGATTGCAAAGGAGGAGACTCACTGATCCAGGGAGTCCTACAGCATCCTCCTCCTCTTCCTCCTCCTCTCATACCTCAGAACCTCTCCTGGAGCAGCTCAGCCTCTGGCACTCCACTCAGCTTTGCTCTGGTAGCCGTGATAAATCCTACCAGGATGTACATGAAGGAACAGCTCTGGTGTGAAAGATGGAAAGCTCAGCGTGGGGCTGGGCAGAGGCACACATATGGATGCAAATATATATAATATATAGGAGGTGTAGGCAAGCTTGGGGTTTTCCTCCTGCCTAAAATCATGAGGCACAGGCTGAAAGCCATGCCTGCTCCCACACAACAAAGACATGGACCCGTTGGACAGGGGTCAGTGGAGGGCATGGAGATGCTCCAAGAGCTGGAGCACATCTGCTCTAAAGCCAGCCTGGGAGAACTGTGGGTATTCAGCCTGGAGAAAAAAAGGCTCCAGGGAGACCTTGGAGCCCCTTCCAGTGCCTAAAGGGACTCCAAGAGAGCTGCAGAGGGACTTGGGAGAAGAGAGACAAGGGGGAATGGCTTCATACTAACAGAAAAGCGATAGATGGAATATTGGGAAGGAATTGTTGGCTGTGAGGGTGGTCAGGCACTGGCATAGGTTGGACAGAGAAGCTGTGTCTGTCCTATCCCTGGGAGTGTTCCAGGCCAGGTTGGATGGGGCTTGGAGCAGCCTGGGCTGGTGGAAGGTGGCCCTGGGAGGTGGAAGGTGTCCGTGGAAGGTGGAGGGAGTCCGCGGAAGGCATCCCGCCCTGGGCAGGGCGTCGGAACGGGACGATGGTGAATGTCCCTTCCCCGCCCGG
>NW_008675541.1:0-3647 GCF_000695815.1 Acanthisitta chloris
TCTGCTGGGCATAAGGAGGGGCGGCCTGGGCTTTCCAAATCACGGAATATGCATAATTGGAAGCGACCCGTGAGGGTTATCGAGTCCAGCTCTTGGCCCTGCGCAGGACATCCCCGAGAATCCCACCTTGTGCCTGGGAGCATTGTCCAAATACTTCTTAAACTCCGCCAGGCTTGGTGCTGTGACCGCTGTCCTGGGAGTCGGCGGAACTGCCCTTTGTGCAGCAAACGTTTAGGGAGTTGTTGCATTAAGATCTTGAACTATTGCACGGTCAATCTGGTTACGAGCACGCTTAGTTATATGGTTTGCATCAGAGCTGTGTCAATGGCCACAGCATCTGCTGTGCAGTTTCTTGTGTGTTCCTCGAGGGTACTGGTGGCTGCAGCATCTCCTGGGTTTGCTAGGTAACTGTATGGGATCTGTGGTGCTTTTGGGGTGAGTTAGAAGCTAAGCAACAAATGTTTGTCATAAATATAAAACTCCCTTAGAATAAAAGATATCTAAATGTTGAAAAGAAAACCACATTTATTGTATGGGTGACCAAACACTGGAACAGGTTCCTCAGTGCAGCTGTGGAGTCTCTATCTCTGAAGACACTGAACACACCTGACTGGATGTGTTCCTGAGTGACCTGTACTGGCCCTGCCCTGAGCAGGTTGGACTATGCCATCTGCAGAGGTGCCAGCCTGAACCTGTTAATGAATCTGCAGCTGTGCTGCTGCAGCCACTACAGGCTTTTGCCTTAGGAATTTCTTAGAGTAGGTCTGAAGTTTTGGTCTAGACACAGACAAAATACAAAAGTGTGCCCTCGTGGACTTAGTGGTTTTAGTGTACCTGTGGAAGCACTTCTGAGGCTTTGTAGCTGGCTCATGTAATTTTCTGATCTATTTGAAAAATAACTGGGGGTAAACAAAGTATGTTTTTGTCTAGCTCTGTGAATACTGGGGATGGTAAGTAAGATGCAATAGAAATGTGCAGCTGAGAGCAGAGCAGTTCTTGTTAACAATACTTGCACTCTATTTTGGTGTAAAAGTTGTAAAGTGGCATTTTGAATCACAAAACAGAGTAATGGTCTAGTCTGAGTCTTGTCGCCCAGGCTTTCAGTATGTAATTGAAGCTGTTTCTTAGCTGAACTAGTGAAGTTTGATCTTAACTGGGTGTTGCAGATTCCTGAACAATTGAATTGGTAGCAATTTGCCTGTGTTGAGTGGTTGTGTGGGCAGGACTGGCAGGTCTCTTTTTATAAGTGCTTTGAGGAATTTTACCTTTTTTAATCATCATCCTGGATCTTTTTTTTCTTTTCATTCAACTCGGTCATGTGAACCCTGAAAATCAAAAATTCAGAACCCTTCATTTGCTTCTGTGCTCATGTCACCTGTTTTGATAGTGCTCTGGCTGTGCCTGCTCCTTATGTATATCCACAGCTTGCCCAATGTCCTGACAGCACATTTAGTAGCTGGCAATGGAATTCTGAAGCTCAGAGTAGATATTAGTTTGATTTTTCTGTCAATCCTGTCCGACTGACTAACTCCATTAACTGTCCTGTGTTGCTGTTAGGACTAGCAGCCATGGCTGGCCATGAGTCGGGATCCGAACACCAGTTCACTGGATTTCAGAAGTACTTCAATTCCTACACTCTCATAGGCAGGAGGAATGTATGTATTCTGTACACTGAGTTTTGTAGTCTAGTATAATGATGTTTTCTGGGTTTTAGACTGAAACTAAATTTAACTTCTCTGTTTTCCAGTATGTAATAGCAACGTACACAGGTGTTGCCCTCCTCGTCTTGTATTTCAAGTTTAGGCCTAAGAAGCAAACTCCTGCTGTGGCAGATAAGTAAATGGTAAGTGGATGGTGTTTTTCCAGGACCAAAATGCTTCAATGCCAGCTCAGGAAGGAGGAGTTACAAAGAGCAATTTGCTAGTAACAAGAAACACATGTGAACTTCGTATTGATCATTTTAAACCTCAAATAAACAATAGCATTGACTTACGTGGGGGCATAATGAAGTGCAAAAAAAATGGGATACCAGTATTCTTATTGTTCTTCTGATAATGGTAAGTGGCACTAGGGACGGGATGCAGGGAGGAAGAGTAGCAAGGAAAGAGGAATGGAAGGATGTTGCAGCTAGGTATGTCAAACTTTGCCTGCAGCTATTAGGTGTCTGTGGTCTGCTCTTTTGTACTAAAGTAGAGATAACTTGATTTGTGGGTTATTGAAATAATAAAGTAGTACTTGAGAACTTCTTGGTTGTATTAGAATTCCAAGTTGAGATTAATGCAGTCTGTTAAAACCTTCCTTTGAACAGGGTAAAGGAGCACCATATGATGGATCTGTGTATGTTGCACACCTGATTATTCAAGGCCCACATGGAAGTAATTGGACTTGTCTAGCAACAACCAAGTGCTACAAAATTTTAGAGTCCCTTTCAAATACAGAATTTCCACTGAAATGGCATTTTGACAAAACCTATGAGCTGTCCTCATAGCCTGCTAAAAGGGGTTTGAAGCAAGCTTGAGCATTGTTGTTGTGTATTAAGAGGACATCAGTCACTTCTTGCTGGGTGTGCTGAAATCTGCCTGCTCGTACTTGAAATGGTTTGGGCTCAGGGCAGGGGGTGCTCAGTTACCACCGTGCAAGACTTACTGTGTGCGATTTTTCTTCTCTTGGCAGGTTGCTGGCATGTCTGAACCTCCAATCTGTGTCACTGTAACACAAGCTGATGACCTGTTGTGGCTAATAAAATACAAATAATTACCCATTTCATTGGAAATACGAAATGGTGAAAAAATAAGTGTGGCACTTCTCTTTTTTCCCTGCCAAAAACGATTGTTTGTAGCAGAGATGGAGCAGCTGATTCCTCTCGTTACTGTTAGTTCTGCTGTTGTTCTAACATCCTGAAGTGTTCTGAGTACCCAGCAGTAACCTAGGAGGGACCTTAGCAGCATGACCATGATACAGGCACAGAGCTTAGAGCTGATAAAAGCATCTCCACACTTCCATGTCACAGTGCATGGTTTGCAGTCACCTGGTCCCTCCCACTTTTTGCATTCCAGGCTAGTAGCTTGCATGGAAACCATGACTGTTATTAATACAATGCAAATGACAACTGCCTCAGTTCTCTGTATTGTGCGCAAGAATCTGTTTGGTTTTGAAGGAAAACATCCCAAAATAGACTGATCAAATCATGGTATTTTAGCTTTTTCTATAACTGGCCTCTCTTGCGGAGGCAACTGCTGGAAAATGCCTTATTGTGCTGATACTAAACTCCCATAACTGCATGTTCGGTGACTGTAGTAGTCCAGTGCTTATTTTTCCTACACGTAAGCTCTTAATAAATTTAATAATGCATTGATTGTTCCCAGCAGAGTTAGGTAGGTGCAGCCTCTTCCCTGCCCAACACTAAAACTTGTCTATAACATTCTTCACAGTGTCTTTCTATAGCTCAGTTAACACTCAGTACCTTCCTTGGATGACAGCAGTGGGAATGTGGCTGTATGACACCCCATTGCAGGGGCTGAGCTGTGTAAAACACACAAATACCTTTCCCAAACCGAGGGCAGCAGGGAGTGGGCATGAGTGGTGGAAAATGGAGAAATAAATTACAGGGTCTCAGTTCATCTATTCTCAAAGCTATTTTATGTGCT
>NW_008675541.1:3670-15428 GCF_000695815.1 Acanthisitta chloris
GTTTGCACACTTGGCTTCAGCTGTGTTCCCTTTCCCGGAGAATTAATACTAGTTGTAACAGTGTAATAGATGTAAGTAGCTAGAACCTGTCACGCACCTCTAGAACAAGTGCATGGATGGAATGACTACTCATGGACATTTCTCATTACTTTGTTTCTCTCAGCAGAGTGTTCACAATTACAAGCACTGCAGCCACCAAGGGAATAAAATATGTTCTTGTAACATACAGGCACAAACGATGTGGTTTTAGTATTTATTATAATATCAAAAGTATAAAACTGTACAAAATACAAAGGCAGAATGTGGCAGTGTTTTCTTTCAGCTGTCAAAAAATTGTACTTCAATCCAACTGGTCATACTGAGAGCTAGGAAATTTTGTTGAGGTACCATTACACAAATAAAAAAATCATAATAATTTAGTTTTAACCTTTTCTCTTTAAAAATTCCTAGGTGAGCTTCCTAGTGAATTTTTCACACTTTATTTTGATGTATAATGCCTGCAGTAAATCTTTACTCCAAGAGTTAGAGTCAGAGAAGAGATGAGAGGAGAGGTAGTTCTCCATTTAGTTGACCCTAGAAATGACAAGTTTTGTTTTTGTTTTCACCAGAGAGGCAGCAGATTGGTCAAGTGTCCAAGCCCTTACTGGGAAGTAACGAGGAACACAAAACAGATTTCCCTGCACACACCTTGTCAGAGATTGCAAAGCAAATCCGAACCCAAACCCACACCATGCTGTGCCTGGCTTGTGGGGGGGGTGGGGGTGGTTTCTGCTCTAAACCACAGACACTGCACTTCCCAGGAGAAAATAAATAAACCACTGAGCTCTGCTGGTTGTCCAGGAGGACTCACTGGGGCACAATGTTTTTGTGGGTGGAGATTGCCCCTTCAGCAGACAAGGGACAATTGCTTTCAAAAGCAACCGGATCACACACTGATCCTTTCACTCTGCTGTGAAATTTCTTCGCCAGTTTTAGGTTAATTTGTTTTTCACATTAAACGTGCACAAAGGACACAGCCTCAGACCCCCTTTATTTTCTCATACAATAAAGTATGAAGTAAATAAAGTTCACATTGAGCTTCTGGTTGCTTATCACACTGAAAGCACTAGCTGCCTGTGAAAACAGAGGAACAAGGTCTGTGTTTCTGACACCTCAAAGGAGCACAGGAATTTGAAATCTTTTCAGGACTTGGTACTTGGCTGCACAAAACTCATGTGTGTGGGCCTTTGGGTCCGACTGTCAATGCCCTGATTGGTGCTGTGATCCTCTCACCATACCTGTTGCCCAGCCCAGGCTATAGAGAATCAAAATACATTCTTCTGTCCTGAAACTGGACAGTTTTTGTTTGTGTTTGAGATTGATTAAACATTTGTTATCCATAAATTAAGTGCTTTAAAAAAATAATCCGAGAACATGTATCAAGGCTGTTAACGTCTCACAAGTTTCAGCACAGCTCAACCATCTCTGACAGGAGACAGCTCATTTCATATATATACATATATGGATCAAAAGCACCACAAACAATTCCTTCTTTTACAGCCACTATGTCTTGTCACTCTCCAGCCTTTCCAAACTGCAGATAAATATGAGACAGCAGAGCTGAGAAATGCTGCTTGTGTTAGTCTACACAGTTTCATTTTCCCTGCAATGGACTTGTGGGATCCTTCTGTACAAGCCATTCCTCATCTCACATCCTGAGGTCACTACTGCAGTGACTTGGCACAGTCTTTCAGCCTCCTGCTCTACTGGGAACTGTAGGCTCCTGCAGCCAGCAGCAGGTTCCTGCGTGTGAAATGGAGGTGAACCACTGGGGTTGATTTGGTCATGTATGTGCCCAGTAACAAGTCCTGTGAGTTTTCAGGCAAGTTTATATGTCCAGTGGCTGTAGTAAAGTCATCTGTTTCTAAGTCTTCAAATGCCTTCACAGCATCCCACAGACGAACTGTGTTATCCATTGAACCTAGAAAGAAAAAAACCCACAAGTTTAAAGGATCTTATTAATAAAATGGTATTTAAAAAAGTTGCTAGGGAGCAAGTTAACAGAAATTAAAAGCTCAGAAAACAAAAGACTATGAGAAGACTCTTAACATACTGAATGCAGACTCAAAAGTTCCCAGGATTTCAGCTTTCCTGTAATCTAACCTGGATGCCCTGTGGACAAAGCACAAAGAATTGCTCTCTCAAAACACTTGGGTTTGGATCTATCAGCTAGCACTGAAAAAGCAGAACCATCCTGTGGGCTGGATGTCAACTCCAGGAAAAGTTTATGAATTCAAATCACACAAGAGTTTCTTTGTACCATACAGGGAAGAGCAGAATTTTGCAGGCTCAGTGGCCCATGCTTTCACTGGAGCATTGGTAGATAAATTGGAGTAACAGCTAAGCAGGATGGATCAAAGCAGTGGCTCCCTCAGCATTCTCACTGCATTTAGGAACAAACTACTAAATAAATCGAGAATATTCCTAGCCTGGTTTCATGAGGGAATTACCCTTGTAATTAGTGTCTGTCCATCATTTCTTCTGTTAGTGACTTGAACTTGTCAGCTAATTTCAGACAGTTCACAGAACAAGTTTCAAATTCATTAAATAACAACACATTTTAAGTAAACAGTTCACTAAACATGAAGAGACAAAACTTAGTGCCTCTGTCAAAGGAAAGCTGGCAAAGGAGCTCTGGTACATTAGACACCAGAGAATCCATGTGGACAGGATGGAAATACAAGCAGGCTTCACAAGCTCTGTCACTCACAGACCTGTTCATTAATATTATATGCACATTTCTGTATCAAAAATCTACCATGCAGAAATAGTAATGGTGTGGATAACTCACCTTCCTTTCCATCCCTTCCTCTCTCTTTAGTCCTGCTGCATTCCCAGTCCCACTCCCATTCCAGTATCCTGCACTCTTCTAGTCCAGCCACTTCTTGTCTGCCCTGGAGTTATTTCTAACTTCAGATTCCATCCCCAACACTACACACAGATTCCCAAACTTCACTATCATCTAAGTGCCTAACACCTTTCCTCCATTTCCTGGGAGAGTGAGAGGTCACACTTCAGTGAAGTACTCACCCTTTACCAGCAACTTTAAGTTGCTGCTTTTGCTAAGTAAGTGACTCTACTTCATCTTTCTCAGGAACCAATTATACCATTCCTCTTCAGACTTATGGAACACAATGGAAACTTCACTGTTTCAGGTGAATTTTACCTGATGCTAAAATCTCCCCATCTCTGCTGAATCTGAGTGCGTAGATAGTGTCAGTGTGCCCTTTCAATTCTCCAACCATCAAGCCGTGTCCAATATCCCACAGCAGAACTCTTCCATCTGTTGCTCCAGTAGCCAGAAATCGTCCATTAGGAGAAAATGCCAATGAATGAATTGGTCCCTAAAAGAGACATTGGGGAGGGACAAGCAAACAAGTTAAGCAAGTCTACACATATTCAGTCAGTCAAGCTGTGTTTGCTCTTCAGAATCTCATCACAGCAATAAAGCTACTTTCACACTGTGAGTGAGATGCCTTTACCTTATGTCCAGTGAATATTCTAACACAATTCCCATTCAAAACATCCCAGAGCCGTATAGTCCTGTCTGCTGAGCCCGTGGCAATATAGTTGGAGTTTGGATGAAATCGGGTACATGTCACATCGGCAAGATGGCCAGCAAATATCCGCAAGGGCTGGTAGTGATCTGTAGCCCACAGACTGGAAAGAAAAGCCTGATTAATGAAGAAGCTAAAGAAGCTCAGTATCTGCACCTGTTGGAGAGGCTCCAGAGGAGGCCACAAAAATGCTGAGAGGGCTGCAGCACCTCTCCTGTGAGGAAAGGCTGAGAGAGTTGGGGCTGTTCAGCCTGGAGAAAAGAAAGCTCTGGGGAGACCTTAATGTGGTCAGACCTTATTGGCGACAGACTTTTTACCAGGGCCTGTTGTGACAGGACAAGGGATAACAGTTTCAAACTGAAGGAGGGCAGATTTAGACTAGATATAAGGAAGAAATTTTTACAGTGAGGGCAGTGAAACACTGGCACATATTGCCCAAAGGCACACATTGCTGGATGCTCCATCCCCGGAAACGTTCAAGATCAGGTTGGACAGGGCTCTGAGCTAGTTGAAGATGTCCCTGCTCACTGCAGGGAGGTTAGACTAGATGACCTTTAAAGGTCCCTTCCAGGCCAAATTGTTCCAAGATTCTATGATCTGTTGCACAATGAGGAATAAAAGTGATTTCTTATGGATCAGTTCATTGAATTAGCAGGGCATTTTTGGAAAAAACATACTTCTCAGAAGGGAGGAAAAAAAGAACATTCTGTGAAGCTGTTAAACAACTAGAAGAGAATATTTCTAACCAAAAGGTCACATATGAGGACATCATCTCTTTAGTCGTCAGGTGATAAGTGTTGAAAAAAATAGAAAAACTACATCAAAACATTTGTTCAGTATTTTAAGTGACATGAAATAAATTTTTTTTCCCATAATAGGGTAGGCTAGAGTGTATCAGCTAATCACTGTCAAGGTTAATCCACCACAAACTGACCCAGACAAGTACAAACCCACCCAGTTTCTTACCGAGCCACTCTGTCGTGTCCCCCTGACACAAAGTAGTAACCATAAGGAGAAAATTGTGTATCCCACACTGGATAGTTGTGTCCTTTATATCCCACCAAACATGTGAACGTTTGGAGACTCCACAACCTGACAGTGCCATCCTCAGAACAAGACAACAGATAGTTCCTGTCACAGAAGAAAATACAGCACATTACATTTTAGACTCACACAGGGGCTGTATAACCATTGCACAAACACTGTGAGATGTCTGTGACAAAACTATGCCCTGAAAAGCACCTGTTCAGTGTGTCACACACCAACCAGCATTTCAGTGGGGTGAGCAACAATAACCAACTCAAGCAGAATCCAGTCCTAGGCCCTTATGTTAAAAAAAGATGATTGGATGTTGAGGATTCATTCTGCTGGCATTTAACAGTACTGATGGGGGAGAGAGAAAACAAACCATTCATGTTTCACACAGAGTTTACTTCTTAGCTGTGTTTCTGTGATGGTTGTTTCCTATCAGCAAAACTTGAGACATATAAACCTTTTGACTGTCCAGACTCCCATAATTATACAATGGTTTTAAATCTCGTATTTTAAAGGCACCATCGCATACATTTTGAACATAAAGTCTCAAAAGAATATGAGAAACTTGAAGTGCAATGATATCCTACTGAATTTGGGTTTATGTTTTGCAGTACTGTAAGTTAAAATCAATGCTGCAATGTTTTTCCTCTCTATAATTCAGTTAGTTAAAACCCTGCCTAAGCTACAGTTTGCAATAAAGATGGTTTATTTTGCCACCTAAGTCCTGAATCTCCAAAACAGTGCTGCTACCCTCAGCTCCAGCTGATCTCAGTAATAACTGACAATGCTCAACACCCCAAGCATTGTAAGCACTTACACTCACACAGTTTCTTATAAGCTGCATAAACAAGAGCTGCTTTAACCTTTTGGAAAAAGCTGCATTAAGAACATGTTATCGTTCAGTAGCATGCAATTAAAATTGAATGCAAGCAAACTAGTTAGCTTGTAAACTTATTTTACCTATCAGGACTGAAGCTGGTGCCATAGACAGGTCCACTGTGACCATATAAAATCTTCAACTCACTTGCTGTTTTCTCATCCATGATCCTCTCCAAGACATCGTCTGATTCTTTGTCGATGAGACTGAGGTCTGCAAGATTTCAAAGCTCATGTATCAGAATAACTGTCAGAAGCTCAAACATAAATGCCATCATGGCATTATCTCAGTTAAATACCAAGATTAAGAAATGTTAGCATGGTATTTAGCTTCAATCACAACACACCATTACATAAACAGCAGAATTAAAGCAGCCTGGTTTCCATTAATTTGTGTGGGTGTTGAGCTACAGGACATTCACCTCCATCCTTCTCAAGAGTTCCCTCCTATCACTTCCCCCAGAGCACCTCTAGTCTCTCCCCTAGATCACCTAAACCCCAACTGTCTACTACACCCTATAGCCACCACCCAGGTAAGAAGCAAGATGGCTAGTACCACACTAGTTATGGCTAGTTCCGCACTAGTTATGGGTAGTTCCATGCTAGTTACAGGTAGTTCCACACTAGTTATGGGTAGTTCCATGTTAGTTATGAGTAGTTCCACACTAGTTAAGGGTAGTTCCAAGCTCTGTGCACTGATCTCCTCACAGCAGGTGTACACGACCAGATTTCTCATTCCTTTAAGAATGTTTCTAATAGTAGTACATAAAATGTGATCATACATCTGTACACATATAGCTTCTACAATGTGAAGCATCTAACCACTAAAGACAACTCTCTTGCCGCGGACATCTTCTTCTGTCCAGGCAGAACACAGCTGCCACAAGTCATGTGTGCTCATCTTAAGCATGAATGTCTTAATTACCTGCTGCTGTTTTCACACTGCGCAGCTTTTTTGGAGTCACAGACCACACTCTGACAGTAGAGTCAGCAAAGCCTCCCACAATCATGCTCGAGTCATCTGTAATATCCACTGCAGTCAGACCCTATACACAAAATATCCATTTATATTCTTTGCATCTCTCACGATGAATTCAAATATTACAAAATCCTAAGAACTAATAAAAAAGTAATTTGACCTGTTTACATAAACAGAGGGAATTATTCTTGGATAAACACACAGAAATTCTTGCCCCATTAAAAATAAAGCTGTGTGTATGAATCACAATCAGAAGGGACAAACAGTGCTGCTTTCCAGTGTCCTGCTGCAAAGCATCTACTGCATTCTGTAGGATACACTTTGGGCCCACAGGAAAAGCAAATGAAGGAATTATGGCAAAATCCGAGCAAAACCAAAGAACATGGAAATTTTATACTTTCAGGAGTCTTTAAAGAGAATTTTGAACATTTTGGAACATAAACTTCGTAGGGCTTATTCCAAGTACTCCAACAACCCCTGCCAACACTGTTATGTCTTCTTTCTTTAAGAGTGGTGTTCATAATTTTGATTCCTTTGTCCATATTACCCAAACTCTTCTTTTACCAACCTGGTAAGCATTGAGGAATGTGTAGAAGCAGATGGAGGGCAGGCACTCAGGGCCGAGGCGCACGCGCCTTGCAGCTTCCTTCATATTCATTACTTTATCCAGCTTGTCAGAGTCCTTCAGTTCAGGCAGAGGAATTCTACAAGAAGCACATTTTCACAAGGAAAAGCACCTTCCTTGTTGTTAATCCAAACAAAGAATGCGAAACCTTCACATGCAGCCCTATACCTCAACATCAAATGAGAAACAAGAACTGAAACAGATTGGTTTAGGCTGTGTAGAAGCCTAACTGATGAGGAAGTTGGTGGCTTTAAGAATTTCAGACAGGCAATGGAATGAGATAAATACTTGTGTATGACCTGAAAAGATTCATGGGTAACTTAAGAAAAATTTTATCAAGGGAAATTTAGATTGACTCGAAGGGCAATGACAGAGGGTTATATGCTAAGGTTTCCATGACCTCCCTAAGCTAAAGCTGTGTAACAGCCAAAATGCTAACAATGCTATGTGAACAGGGAGGCAGATCTGGCATGATAAGACTGGATTTAAAGACTTCTCTACACATTGTTCCCTTGGTACCTGTTTTGGGGTGGAGCATTAGGGTCCTGTTTTTTACTTTTTGACCCTACACTATCTTTCTTAGGTTTTTTCTTCTTTGGCTTTCCTTCCTCATTTTCTCCTTCTTCATCTTCATCATCCAAAGGCACATCAAACTCTGGTTCTTTCAATAAGCCAAAGAAAACCTACAAGCCAATAAAACACACAAGAGAAAACAGTAATTGCTGTTCTTACCAAAAACTGGATTTTTAAATGGCAACTTTTCAACGTAACAGTCCAAGCAACAAGAGCTGCCCCTTAAAGATGCTCTGTTTAATATTACTGCACCCATTACTGCTTAGCCTATCACAAATGCAGTACCTGTTCTGCTGTTTTACCCAGCAACTCTAAGTTCTCCCACTATCTCCTAGCCCTTCCCCAAAGTGGAATCCATACAATTTACATAATTTATTTGTATAGTGCTGTGGTACTACACAAACAGCCCTCGCAGCAACCACTAGTAGTAAGTAAAAATTACATCTGTTGTACAAAAGAGGAAGCCAAACAATCAGGTGTTCCATTTTAAAACCCCAGAGTAATTCATGAGTTGGTTAAGTTCAATGGGCTGAACACAATGCTGTCTCTCAGAAGGGTTTGTCAGTTTCTTCCACCAGACAGTGAAGCATCTTGATCTTTCTACTCCTGTCAACAAGAATTTGTACAGTTCTCTTCCTTTGTTCTGTTCATGCTGTCTTTTAAGACCTCAAGTTACAACTGTCAGTCTATACTAAGGCATCTCCCCAAAAATCTTGGGAGACTTAGTTAATTATAAAAGTGCAACAATCTTTCTCTCTCACCTTTGCTTTATTAGCCTCCCGTTTTGCCTCCCCAGCCAAGCTTCCAACCATAGCATCTATCTGTTGCTTGCTGCGAGGCATCCCATCAAAGATATCAATGTAGAGATGCTCCTGAACAATGTTCCAGATCTGATTGTTCTGCTTTTCCTGAAGATGCCTCTTCAGGAGCTGGTAAGAGTCCCGGGAGATGCGCAGCACAAACTTGCTCGTTCGGAAGTCCAGCATAGTCTCATTCCCTTTCATGTGCTCTTTCTTGGTTAGGCTAGACAACACACGCAGGTCATCCTGGTAATAGCACTCCTGATCCCCATGAAATCTGTGGACACCATTTAAGATATGACAAAAGATTTACCATGAAAACATTATCTCCTAAGTGCACACTTATTTACATCAGTTTAGAATGCAACATATATGTAAGGACCATTTGGAAGCTACTGACTACACATGGGATTATTTTGCTGATGAAGCAAATTTCACACCGGGGAAGATACACCAGTGCCTTAGTGTACTCAGTGAGAGCATTCAAAAAAAAGATGAAGAGACAAATGGAGCCTCACAGAATTTCATGCACCCAAAGGGTTCTCTTCTGACATAAACAGTTACATGTTTATTTCCAGAAACAAAACCCTAATTTGTGGTATCCTAAAGCACATGGCACTTTTTAGGACACAAGAGTACTTGGATGTATTTATATCTGATTCATTGCATGAATATGCACTTCTCACAGTATGCATGTCTCTCCACCTGCATTATCTAATAGCTAACACATCTAGAGCATTCCATTTTTACTCAATTGGTTATAAAACAGTTGTGGCAAGGGACAGTTTAACCATTTACAGAACCACTGACCACTTGGAGGGAGATGAAGTTATACTTCTGGACTGAAGGTTTTCACAATTTGTCTGAATCCAAAAAACAAATTTAATTTAATTTTCTTCTCAAGTGATAAACAAGTGAAACATAATGAAAACACAAAAAACTATAGATTAGTCAGAAATTAATTCCTCTGATCTCATTTGAAGAATTTTGATATACATACTATGACATCAGCAAATACTTCTAGTGGCATCTCAGCACAATCTTTCAGTGCTAAAAAATGACCCCACAACCTTTCCCAAAAGAAGCAGCATCTCTCCATAGATACTTTAGAGAAAAGAGTCCATCAGTATACCATAAATGTGGTTCAAAATCTGCCTGCCAATGGGCAGTTCAAAAGCATGTAGTTTGCTCATCTTTCTAACACAAGAGATTGGAAAAGAATTTAAGGACAGTTACTGCAATCCATGACACCACTACTTCACATTTCAAAACTCTTCAACTTCAGAGAATAAAATTCATATGCACATATATATATATATGTATATAAACCTATGCTTCTGTATCTTTCAGGTTTAATCAAAGAGGAAAACACAACAACACAAATGCTAACAAATTACCTTTCAAAAAAAGACTTTGCCTCACTCTCATGTTGATTGTAGACCAACTCCAAGTACATGTGCACAAAGAGAGGATAAAACAGCTGAGACAATTCTGCTCGATGACAGTCCAGGGAACACTCAATGAAGTGTTTCAACCCACTGTAGTACTCCTCGTACAGCGTCGGGTCCCCTTGCTGGTTGTAGGCAGAGAGCACCGCGCTCACGTCCGGCTGATCCTCCACAACCACTGTACCTCCCACTGCAAAGGCATCAGTCAACAAGAGCTTGTCAAGCAGTCTGGAAGAGCTACAGGAGAATGGCCACAACCCACCAGCCACTGAGCAAAGCACATCCTATGCCTGTTCAGCACCAAGTTTAAACGACACAAGTGAGCAGGTGAGAGCACAGCACAGCACAGCATCCAATTCTCCCAGCACCTTCAGCAGCTTTTTGGGCTTTGACTGCCAACACTTGCCTGTAAGATATTTATCTAGTGCCTAGTTCAGGAAGAACTGTAAGTGCAAAGTCACTAACATCACCACAGAATCACAGAATCATCAAGGCTGAAAAAGACATTTCAGATCAAGTCCAACCATTCATCTGTCACTCCACTGTAACTCCTAAACCCATGTCTTTCAGCACCAGGTCCAGACAACTCTTAAACACCTCCAGGGATGGTGATTCCACCACCTCCCTGGGCAACCTATTCCAATGCCTGAAATCACCAGAATAAGTTATCTTCACTGCTAGGGCTAGAAGCTCTCAAATGAAGGGCAGAATCCCTCCAAGCCTGTAAGATATAGCCACTACAATAATTTTGTTTCCAGTAGACAAGCAAGTTAAGGTCATTAAGGGAACAATTCACCTAGAGCACCACACAACTGTTACAGAGCAGTGACACGTTTAACACTCTGACAGCTGTGTTCTACATAGCAGTTGTTACACACTTGCACTGTTTTCTCTTTTATATACAAGCAATCGAACAAGGTGACTGCAGGAACAAGCTGATTTTGTGCTGTACACTCACTGGAACTCAGACATATCAGATCCTGAAGTTTCCTTACATTGTTCTGTAAAGCTGCCTCACAGAACACCTTGATCAGCAATGCTTACAATTGAACTATCCAAAAGACATCTCGGTACTCAGCAACTTGATCCAGAAATGCACAAAGTCTCATCTACAAGTATCCTATGGCTCCTTCTTCAAAATGCACCCTGTGCATCAGACCTCTGTTCTCATCCCTCACCTCACCTTGCACCATCACCACAAACTACAGCAGAAACCTTCAGTCTCTGTTGCTGCTAGTCCAGATATGACACAAAGACAGGGGGAAGCACCTCTCACTTCCACAGTGCTCTCTGCAAATACAACACATCACAGAATATTCAGAGGTGGAAGGACCCTTGAGGATCATCTTTGGATCCTGTCACTGGTTACCAGAGACAAGAGGTCAGTGCCTGCCCCTCAGCTTCCCTTCATGAGGAAGCTGTATACAGCAATGAGGTCTCCCCTCAGTCACCTCTTCTCTAGGCTGAACAGACCAAGTGACCTCAGCTGCTCCACATACAGCTTCCCCTCCAGGCCCTTCACCATCTTCGTTGCTTCCTTTGAATGCTGTCTAATAGCTTAATATCTAGATCCCCCATCCTTCGTCCCTTGCTCCAGGAGATCCAGATTTCTCCACGAATTGTATGGGGAAATGGCACACTCGGGGCCCTCGTAGCATGCAGGGCACGCTCTGACCTCCCTCCCTGGGGGGCACGGCCTGACACCGCCCCTCGTGTCCCACCCAGCACCACGGAGAGCCCCCGCGAGCCACGCGGGCGAGCTCCCCGAGCTGTCCCGCCGGGAGGACACTGCCTCCCGCCCAGGGACCGACCCCGCAGCGCTGCCT
>NW_008675542.1:0-6682 GCF_000695815.1 Acanthisitta chloris
TCTGCCCCATCGCTGCATCCCCAACCCCTCTTCATCCCCAAACCTTCTGCATCTTCGACCCCTCTGCATCCCCGGCCCCGCCACTGTATCTCCCCCCGGGCTGCTCCTCCCCTATCCCCTCGGGATGCAGCCGCAGCACCGACTCGGTCACTCACCGCCGGGAGCAGATTCCCACCGGGAAATTCCTGCCGCTCGGTGCCAGCCCCGGGTGATGCCCCATCCCGGGGCAGGGATTGCCCCATCCCGGGCTCGCTGACTGATGGGTGCGATGAACAGCACGATTAGGGCGGAGGAAGCTCTGCAGGGACTTGGCACAGGACAGGTGATGCCAAGCACGGCCCTGCCGTGTTCCCAGGGATGGCAAGGGGTGAACAAAAGTCTTTTTGTTCCCCTGGGCATGTACTGCGAGACAAGATGTTTCACTCGTGTCCCTCTCTTTGAGTTATGGATATGCAATCATCAGGGAGTGGTTTGAGTAGGAAGAGATCTTTAAGATCATCCAGTTCCAGGCAGGGACACCTTCCCCTAGCCCAGGGTGCTCCAAGCTCCATCCAACCTAGTCTGGAACACTTCCAGCCACAGCTTCTCTAGGCAACCTGTGCCAGTGTCTCAGCATCCTCCCAGGGAGGAATTCCTTCCCACTATCCCATCTAGTTAGTGTGAAGCCATTGCCCTTGTCCTGTCACTCCAGGTCCTTGTCCAAAGTCCCTTTCCAGCTCTCCTGGAGCCCCTTTAGGCCCCAAGGGGCTCTACAATCTCTCCAGAGCCTTCTCCTCTCTGAGCATTCCAACTCTCTCAGCCTTAAGCCACGAGGATGAAGCATTTCAGCCCTTCAGAACATTTGCATCAGGCACAAATTAGAAAAAATTAGAAAAGCCAGCAATGAATGGAACACCCATCAGAGGGAACACCCAGCTGCTCCCAACGTGCTGTCCCTGAGGAGAAACAGAGCTTCCCTACAATAATCTGCCTGCAGAAAAATAATCAGGTAATCAGTCTGACCTTAATCATACCAAGTGGGGAGATTAGCCCAACATCCAAAAAGATGTTAGTCTGCCCACCCTGGGCCATTCTCCTGTCTTTTTAGCTATTCTCAGGTCGTTAAAAAGGCTACAGATATTCCTAAGAATAAATTTGGCTGATCATGTTCTGAAGGGTTAGGGCCAGGGTCAGTCTTGCTCAATTCCAGGGCTGAACAGATGATACCCTGAAACATGAGCTTCACATTGTGTGGAGACAAAGCTGTGAGTGTTCCCAGCCTGGTGCTGGCAGCTGCCAGCAGAGCCATTCCATTCCCCACAGCCTGGGATTAAAGGAATGAACGGGGAAAACTCATAGATTCACAGGATCCAAGACCAGAAGGAGCTGTGAACACCACCCAGCTCAGCCAACCCATTCACAGGGCACAGCATTTGTCCCAGAAGTTGAGTGAAATGGGAGATTTTAAGTGTATAACTAGCTGGGAATATCTCAGGTGATTGTGAGTTGATGTGAGTTGATTGTGATGTGAGTGCTGGGGAAGATGCTCCACCCTGTCACCCTCATCCCTAGGTAATGGTGTGACTGTGGTTGTTTAGAACTCGACTGCCAACTTTGCAGGCAGTAAATCTTGTCCTGCTCCTGCCAGGGATGGTGCAAAGCCACTATCAGGTGCTCCTCAAAGGTGTGTGTAAATACACACAGTGATCAAGTCACCTCTTAACCTGCTTTTCAATTAGGCTGAACAAGTTAATCTCCTTAAACCTTACATCATTAATGCTTGTTTTCCAGGACCTGGATTAATTTTGTGGCCCTTCTTTGAACTCTCTTTAGCATTTCCATGTCCTTCTGTAAGGAAAGGGAGGAAAACCAGACACAATATCCTCTTGCTCTTCTCACCAATTCATGGCAGAAGCAAAAGAGAAACTTCTTGATAGTCATTTTTAGGGGATCCAAGGACCATCCCCTTTTTCTTCTTCCTTTTCTCCTCCTTTTGAGGCAACAGGATACAGAGAGGATTTTAATCTCTTTCAGTACAGCATTTGCCTTCAGTTTGTCATGCATTAGAGTAGAAACTTTCTTTAGCAGTTCATAATCATCTGAGGGAGATAAAATGACCCACTGACCTGAGTTCTTGCCTCTACTACTTCTCTCTGAGTAGCTCTGTTGATACCAATGTGCACAACACTGATATGTAGCTGATTTGTAGGAGATATATCCTCTTTAGGGTCCTTCCAACCCAAACTACTCTGTGATTCCATGATTCTAAACCAGCTATTTCTAAACTGCCAAACTTTATTTCACTACCTTATCCTGTAGCATTTGTAACAAGCAACACAAAGACACAGTGACCTCTCCATGAGCCTCTTTGTCCTGTGCAGAAAAACAGCATTTTCTGCAGAGCTTAACAATATTTCAAGACTTAATACATGTATTTTACCTGGATCCTTACAGCCCTCTCTGCTTCCTGCACTGCCACAAGCAGAATTCCTGCTCCCAGCCTTAAAATATTACTCACAAATGAGGAGCACTAAGAAATCTCGATGAGGATTTGGCCCCAGTAGCCCAGTTGCTATTTAAACACAGTCAGAGGCTGTGACTGCCCCTAATTGCTTAGTAAGCAGTGACAGCTATTCAGGAGAGCATCTGGAGCCTCTTCTGCTTCGTGCATCGTCCAAGTAATTCTCAGCTAAAACTCTGAATGCTGATCCTTATTGCTGCTAATTATGTCAGAGGCAGAGAGAGATCACATTGTGAATTTTAGAGCCAGGGTGAAATGGGAGTGAAATCATCTGTTGATTTGCAGATTGGGCTGGTTTGATATGGAGTCACCAGGAGTATATTTGGAACTCTGCAGAGCCATTTATGTCCTCTGACTTGGGGTGTTTTAATGGATTCTTACATGAACTCGAATGGGGAAAACCAAACCAGTGAAGGAAACATCCAGAAGGAAGGGCAGAATATGCTGCTGTTAGCCTGAAATAAGTGTATCTGTTTGCAGCTGCTTTCATACTGTCAATAATTCAACAGCCCAAAGGGGAGGAGGGAAAACTGAGCAGCTTTTGTGAGCACTAGCACAATATACAGTGTCTCCAGGATGTAAATGAAGAGTTTCTTTGGCAGGGAAATCTACTCACTCAGGCAGGTGCAAACTCTAATATTTATGGGTGAGACTGTTGGTTATATTTTTTGGGGGGGTACAGAATTATTCCCACCCATTTCATTCCAGTTGTTCCCTCTCTGCCAACAACTGGGACTTGCAGCCTGGGCCTGGCAGCACAATACCTGGCAGAAAGGGGTTTGTAGGTGCTTTGGATTCAGCACAGACTCTGCTGCTGCAATCATCACACAGTTCCCAAATGCCTTTTAATCTGCTGAGATCAGGAGCTCTGTGCTCCTTGCTGCTCATGCTCTGCTTTCCATTTGCTGTCATCACCATAAGGAGATTCTCAGAGTTAGGATACATTAAACCTGGAAACTCAGCACTGCATCTCTCATCAGAGCATGAGATTTCTCTGAGCAGACATGGCTCATGGCAAAGGTTAATCTGTTTTCCAAAACATTCTTTGGTAGCTTCATTGAACTCTTGTCTTAATCCAAAGGACCCCTGAAAGTTTTGTGATAGACTTTAGAAAAGTGCTCAAAGTGTGTTAACACAAGGAGTTCTTTGGGTAATCACCAGTTGCTTATTGATTTACCAGCTGGAAAGCCACAGAATAAAAGCCAAAAAGAGCTAAATCTTCCAGTAAGTTCCCACAAGAGGTAAACATTGACTGTGCCCAGCTGCATCTGAGCACTCAGGACAGTTGCATTTCTTACCCTAAACCCTCTCAAGAGCTTCAAACATTCCATATTCCCCTTTCCACACACCTGGGGAGAGGAGACTCAGGGAGGAAATTTCAGTGAGGCAGAAAACGAGGGAGAAAACCTCAGTTCCAGTCTGCTGGAAGTGAGATCCCTGCACTACTTTGCCAGTCCCCAACAGTCAGATTACAACTCTGCTAACTTCCTCCTCCCTGCATGGAAAGTGAGCAGTGTAGGCAGGAAAACTCCAGGACCAGGACAAGGGCTTAGTGGTTAGA
Organism: Acanthisitta chloris; assembly: GCF_000695815.1. Classification (NCBI taxonomy): domain Eukaryota; kingdom Metazoa; phylum Chordata; class Aves; order Passeriformes; family Acanthisittidae; genus Acanthisitta; species Acanthisitta chloris. The sequence continues at coordinate 4,062 of NW_008675542.1, forward strand.
GTGTTCACATGAAGGCACAACCACAGTTCTCCATCCTGTCCTAAAATAATTAGTAAAAAGAAAGAGTTGGGATGTTGCTTTCCCAAGCTTTTGTTGGGACAGTGATGACAACATTCCCAGAGTGGGCTAAAGAGTACAAGTCACTCTGCTTCAGATGTGGAAAATTGTGTCTTCTACAACATGAAATGAAGTCTGTGGAGTAAACACTCTCTTATGTGGTTGAGTCTGTTCTCAAATCAGGTCACTACATTTAGGTCAGAGTCATTCCCTAATGTGCTCACTATTGGCCAATGTAGATTCCTTTGCCTTGGCTGAATTCAGGTTTTCCTGGGCTGGAAAGCAAAGCCAAGCTAAGCAATCTCAGAGTTGGCACACACTGAGCCAGGGGTGGATGTTCTGTCTCTCCCATGCAACCAGTGACATTGCTCTTGTAATATTGTGTTCAGCTTTGGATGCATATTTCTGGCAGAAATTTCCATGCACTACTGGACTACCAACCTCCTGCTATTTTGCTTGTTATACTGCCATCCTCAGTGGAGTAGGTGAACGAAATCACACACAGGGATGAGTTCTGACTCATGGGGTTTCTTTGCCAGTGACAGAGTTTGATTTCCACTCGAAAAAACGATTGTGCTGTGGATTCATAATAGAGAAGAACAAGTCAAAAAAGAGCATCCAAGTGATGCTAAGGTTAGAAAAGGCTTTGTGACTGGTCCTGCTTCCCTGGAGGTTCCTCATACCATTCTGCACTGGGTTCTGGTTGTGTTCAGCAATGAGATCTCCCCTCAGTCTCCAAGATCTCATCATGCATTTCTAACTGAACAAAACCACATCAATTTATCCCTCTCAACCACAGGACAGATGGATTCAGCCTTTCCCTTGGTCTCACATCTCCTTCCCTTTCTTTCTCCCTGACACAGGTAACACATGTGTTTCCATTAGATCAGGTAGTTCATGTTTCTGCTTTAATTATATATCCTCTATCCCCAACTCCACTTAATTACCTACCCTCTATCCCCTGCTCCACTCAATTATGCATCCTCTAACCTCCTCTCCACTTAATTATCGACCCTCTCTCCTCCTCTCCATGCTATTGCTGCATATTTTGGACTCCACTTGTTTGGTTTTTTGGGGTTTTTTTCCCTCTGTGAAAAGAGTAGTTGAATTTTTTTTCTCCAAATAAACGATCCCGGAGCTCCTTTGTGCCTGATTTGTGAACAACGGCTCCCTCTAGTTCTTGTCCTGCTCTATTTGCTGCCAGCAGGGAGTTGGAACTAAAATAAATCTTCCCCCAACACAGAGGCTGAACTTGGTGTCTCACTTGCATGTTCTGAAATACTGTGTTTATCATTTTCAGCCCCAACCGAAAGCCAAATGGAATTAAAAAGCTGGAACTAAGTATGTTAAAACAGACTGTGAGATTAGAAGATTATACACACTTTATGGTCTCAGCTTAAACAAGCAAGAAAAGTATCTGGGTAAAAGAAAGAAAATGATAATGCCTCTGAGAAAAGAGTCTAAATCATTTTAAAGCTGAATAATGTGGTTCTTATTTTCTAATCTGAGGATGCAGAACACAATTCTTTGTCTTTATTGGCTAAGGTTTAGACTCCAAGACAACAACAGAGCACATGGAGCTGTTTGGAGTTTTCCATCCCTGCTCTGCTCCTCATCCTCACCACACACTGTGATAAATTACTGCACCTCACTGTGGTTCAGAGCTTGGAGGTATCACCAAATGCTTGGCAGGAGATTTCTGGCCCTGCAGTAGCAACAGGAACATCCACATTGTGGATTCTCCATCCCTGGAAGTGTCCAAGACCAGGTTGGATGGGGCTTGGAGCACCCTGGGCTGGTGGAAGGTGTCCCTGCCATGGCAGGGGTTGAAACAAGATAATCTTTAAGGTCCTTCCAACCCAAACCACTCTCTGATTCTCTGGTTCTATCCAGACTTATCTGAGATGTTCAAACCAGAGTGAAGCTATGACAGGGCAGACTAAAGACCTACTTGGGTTGCAGCACATTGAAAAGTAGATTTAATCCTATAGTTAGCACTTCAGTGTGTGGAGAACCTACATAAAGATGAGTTATCTGTTCTTAGCTATTTATTTGTCAGGGAGCAAGAGCTGTGGTTGAAAGCCTAAGCTACAAAAATAAAATGTGAAGGGAATGTGCAAAGTTTGATGCTAGGCAGTTAATCACCGAACAAGTTGCTAACATTGTGGTAAACACTCCATCCTTCAGAATATTTACATAAGATATGACTACATTTCTAAATTAGAGTGCTTAGACCACAGAAAGTGCAAATGGAACAAACAACATATCTCCAACCAAACAGCACAAAAGATGGAAGTCACAGGCCATGAGTTCCTGAGCAAAATGGCAGAGAGACCATTTACTTCTGACAGATTTTGTGGTTAAGTTCTGCTCATAGGGAGTTTTATCCTTCAACAAGTTCTTTCCACTTTCTGCCTTGCTGTCTTGAGGTGTAGGTGATGAGCTCAGAGAAGCTGTGGCTGCTCCATCATTTTCCAGACCAGGCTGGATGGGGCTTGGAGCATCCTGGGCTGGTGGAAGGTGTCCCTGGAAGGGACCAAAACCAACTTGGATGGGGCTTGGAG